>NC_133652.1:114929305-115229305 GCF_009905375.1 Apium graveolens
ACTGTGAAGTGGTAGTCTCGCAATATCCCCTCCGTTTCATAGAATTGGATACATCTCCTAATGATCTGGTCAGCTCCCTGTCTAAACAAATACGGTTCATCCCACATATACCACTTCACCTCATGCAGAAACTTCTTCTTTTGAGCTGTGGTCAAATTAGGAGGCATTATATTGCTGACAAGATAATTCACAATATCTGCGAACCATGGCTCTTCCTCCTGAATTGCGAACAACTGCTCATCCGGAAAAGATTCGTTGATCAATGTCTTACCATGTGAAGTAGACTCGGGATTCTCCAATCTAGAGAGATGGTCATCTACTTGATTCTCAGTACCTTTTCGATTTTTGATCTTTAACTCAAAAACCTGTAGTAAGAGCACCCAACGAATGAGTCTCGGCTTCGAATCCTTCTTGGAAACCAAATAGCAAATGGCCGCATGATCAGTGAACACTGTCAACTTTGTCCTAAGCAAATAAGATCGAAATTTTTTGAAACCAAAGACTATAGCCAAGAGCTCCTTCTCAGTAGTGGTGTAGTTCATTTGGGCCCCATTTAAGGTCTTACTAGCATAGTAGACCACATGAAAGAGATTATTCTTCCGCTGCCTAAGAACTGCGCCCACCGCATAATCACTCGCATCACACATCAATTCAAAAGGCTCTGTCCAATCAGGTGCTGTAATAACTGGTGCAGTTATTAAACTCTTCTTAAGAGTCTCGAATGCCGTTAAGCAGTCATCATCAAATTTAAAAGGCACATCCTTCTCAAGCAAGTTGCACAACGGCTTAGATATCTTCGAAAAGTCCTTGATGAAACGCCGAAATAAACCCGCATGACCAAGAAAACTACGGATTCCTTTCACAGAAATAGGTGGTGGAAGATTTTCAATGACTCCCACCTTGGCTTTGTCCACCTCAAGACCTTTGCTAGAGACCTTATGCCCAAGAATAATGCCTTCACGCACCATAAAATGACATTTTTCCCAATTGAGCACCAAATTAGTTTCCACACACCTTTTGAGTACTACACGAAGATTATTCAAACATTCATCATACGAATGTCCAAAGCCGGAGAAGTCATCCATGAACACCTCGACATTATTTCCAATCATGTCAGAGAATATAGCCATCATACATCTCTGAAAAGTGGCCGGTGCGCCACATATGCCAAATGAAACTCTGTGAAAAGCAAACGTGCCAAATGGACAAGTGAAGGTAGTCTTTTCTTGATCATCTGGTGCAATACAAATCTGATTATACCCCGAATATCCATCCAGAAGACAATAATACTCATGACCGGCCAACCTGTCAAGCATCTGATCAATAAACGGAAGAGGGAAGTGATCCTTCCTTGTGGCCTTGTTCAACTTTCCGTAGTCCATGCATACTCTCCATCCTGTGACAGTTCGAGTGGGGATGAGCTCGTTCTTCTCATTTGCTACCACAGTGATACCTCCTTTCTTAGGTACACATTGGACGGGGCTCACCCAAGAACTGTCAGAAATAGGATAAATGATTCCTGCATCCAGCCACTTCAGAATTACTTTCTTCACCACTTCTTTCATGATAGGATTAAGTCTGCAATGTTGCTCAACAGTCGGCTTACTACCCTCTTCTAGCAGAATCTTATGCATGCAATATGAAGAACAACCCTTCCAGAAGGGGAGGTATTGCCGAATGACTATCTATCTGTGTGATAGAAGCCTAGTAGAATACTACATATTGTTTAATTGCTTGTCAAGTACTAAAGGCTGGCCACCTTCTGTACTAACTATGCAATAGAACAAGTGTTCATAATCATAGTGATCTCTCAATAAATTCTTTTACTTCTACACGAAGGACCAAGCTTTCAAAGATGGAGGCAGCTAGAGATAAAGTGGTACTAGTACGATGGTATTCCGATTCAAATGTGTTCGTGATACTAAGGTTGACGTGCTTATTAAAAGGTTATAGAACGCTAACGAGCAAAAGTATAACCAGTATAATATTAGGAACAGAAGATGGTAACGCTTACGAACAAGAAAAGAAGGAGTATTGAGAAGCAAAAGCTATAATGCTAGAAGCTATGATGAGAGTCTGTGCAATAGACTTGAAAGAATTTGGAATGATCACTTAACGCGGATTGAGTTTTCTCACGACAATAGATCGTATGTCAGGTATCGAGATATCTCCTTATGAGATCCTTAAGGGAAGACAATGTCGATCTCCCTTATGTTAGGATGAAGTTGCTCTAGCGCAAGATACTCGGACCCGCAGTAGTCCAAAGGACCAAGGATATAATAGATCTAATCAGAGGATGGCTGGTAGTAGCCCAAGATGGACATAAGAAGTATATTGATTTGACACGAAAGGAAAAAGAGTAGAAAGTAGAGGACCTAGTGCTGTTATCGGTATTCCCTTGGAAAAGATGGATGTGGTTCGGAAAGAAAGGAAAGCTAAGCCCACAAATTGTTGGACCCTTGGATATATTAAGTCGTATTGGGAAGTTAACATATGAGCTAGCCTTACCCCGAACCTGTACCAAGTTCATAACGTGTTCCATGCATCAATGTTAAGGAAGTGTAATCCGGATGCCAGACAAATAGGGGCATATGAGCGCATAGACATGCAACCAAACGTAACCTATATGGAGCAACCAGGAAGGGTTATAGATCGAAAAGGAACAAGTGCTTGGGAGAAGGGTTATCAAACTAGTCAGAGTTTGGTGGTAGAGCCACAAGATGGAAAATTGACTTGAGAGTTAGAAAGTGCACCACTAAGAAAGTATCCCTATTCATTTTCTATCTGATTCCGGGACGGAATCCTTTTAAGGAGGGAAGACTGTAATAACCCCAATTTTTGGAATTTTTGAAACCCTGATGAATAGTAATTTTTGCTGATAATGCTGATTAAGAAAACTTTTCATGCCACACTATGTAGGAGTTCTTTTACTAACATTCCGAGATCTTATTAGTACTCCATATGGTATATAAGTGTATGTAAAGATCGTCAGAATCCAAATTCGAATACTTTGATTTTTCTCGAAAACCCACCAGATACCGAAAGAATTGAGTATAAGGTAACATGATTAAAAGGATTTAAATTCAAGGATTATAAGAGAGGATCATAAAAGGAATATAAAATATTAAGAAAGTTTTAGGGGAACCCAAGTTATAAGATCCCGGATATGATCCCTCGAACGATAAACGCGAACTAAAGTTAAGCGAACCGTATAACAGATAAGCGGTCATTAGCCAAGTAATTAAGGGTTAATCAAAGAGGTTAGTGGATGATGATGTCATCACACCAACAAGAAGAAGACAAGTGTAACAAGATGACCTAAGCTTGATGACATAAGCATGACAAGTGAAATTGTTTTGTTGGTTGATTTATAGCCAAGCATTTTTTTACCATGGTAAAAAGGTTAAAATCAATTCCTAAGTCAAAATAAGAAGCAACCAAGCAAACACATTCATTTCTCTTCCCCCCATCTCCTTGCTCACGGTTTTTTTGAAGAAAAGCAAGGAAGAAAAATTCCAAAACCCAAGCTCCACTTAATCATAATTCAAGAGGTTTGTTTCTTTAGCTTCCATAATTCATAATTTAGATGAGCCATAAGTTTAAGCTCAAGATTCCATGTTTAACATAGCTAATCAATTCATCAAATTTCTTGGTGAATAGTGTTTTCAAGAAACTAACTTTGTGTTTTCTTATGTTTTCTTCAAGATCCAAGCTTAGTAGAGATAGTTAGTGGTTATTTAAGGCTTTCTAAGCGATTCTCCACTCTCCAAGGAAGGTATAACTTCTCAAACCCTTAGTCTTAAGTTTTGTTGGTTTGGATTTCATGATGTTTAGATGATGGGTTAGTGTAATGGGTATGTACTCATGTTTAGAGCTTTGTTTAGTAAGTGGTTTTGTTGATTTTGGAGTTAGGAGTGATACTTGTTGGATTTGATGTTCTTGGTCACATTTTGACTTGGTTTAGATGATTAAGTTGAGATCTTGAGTTATAGTTAAATGATCTTGTATTGTGGTTGAATGATGGTGGAATGATGTTGATTGGTGGTGGTTTGATATTGAATTGATTGGGTAAAAATTTAGGAATTGCTAAGTTGTAACCGTCATAATGCCCAATTTTCCTTAGACTGTTTTGTGCTTAACTTTTGCACTCGAACACTCACTACTATGAACTGACCATTACCATGTTTAGATAGTTCATGCTTCATTTTGATATGTGGTTCGCTTGAATCCGATGTACGGTTTAGGAGAAACGACCGTTTTAAGTAACGGCATTTCACGAATGAACCATTACCCCTCACCTTACTTTGAAATCTTGGTTAAGGCCCTTAAGTGACTAATTAGAGTATGAAACAATTATGTAAAGTGGATTAGGCAGTTGGTAGAGTACTCACGAAAGAATCGCCTTAAAATTCTTAATGGTTAATTTATTAAAAATGGTGGAGCTGAGGGTACTTGAACGACTTATGTGATTCGTTAAGCGTAAACCATAAGCGAACGTTAGGGTTCAATTGGTTAAAGTCTAGTTTCTTAAGTGACCGGGGCTTATTTCCGACTTATGTTGTTGTTCACAGATTATCGGACCCACTCTAAGCTTAAGACTATCCGGGAGCACTCAGGCAAGTTTTCTACCCGTTATACTGTTGTTGTGATGTATATATGCATATGCATTATCTTGTGATAAGTGCATGATTGTTATTAGCAAATCTTGCGATATATTGGAGCATGCTGATATGGTATATATGCATGCCTGTTTCGTAATCTTGATATCTAATTGTTGATTCCAATGCTTATATGTTGCATAATACCTATGCTAGAGATAAGCAGTAGTTGCGTATACCCTTAGTATAGGGGACCCAAAGGTGAACATTTTCTAAAACGGGAGTCGATGTTCCCGAGTATAATATATATATATTTATATATATATATAGATATAGTTTTCAAAACTATTAATCGAATAAGATTTATTCGATAACTTTATTTTATTTAATGAATATTATTTTGAATATTCATTCGAGGACTTATGACTCCGCTTATTTTATTTAATGAATATTATTTTGACTATTCATTCGAGGACTTATGACTCCGCTTATTTTATTAAATGAATATTATTTTGAATATTCATTCGAGGACTTATGACTCTGCTTCCTTTATTAAATAATATTCTTTATTTTATTAAAGAATAACGTCTCGATAATCAAACTTATTTTCGATTATTCAAATAAAGATCGTACGTTCGTATAAGTATACCTTTGGTTATTTATTATTCATTTCAAGTATAAGTTTTAAAACTTCTACTTCAATTATTTTTATAAGGATTATTCTTTATGGGATAATTATTTAAATAATAATATTCAGATATTTTCTAATATATTGGGACTGGTTTATTTTATTAAATCAGCATTACTCCAAACATTCTTAAAAATGTTTTTGAGTCTTCAAAATGTTTTTTAAAAGTTAGGGCGGATCCCAAAACTCATTTTTATATTTAAGATCCTCCTTTCGAAGGGGATTTAAATACTCGCTCAAAACCTGAGAGATCCGGCTCTGTGGTGTATTTTATATTCGCAACAAGGTTGCTGTTTTGATAAATGAATTGATTACTTACCCAACGTTCGGGAGGTAAGTCCATCTAATTGAGTCGGCATAAGCGATAGGCCGGGGTACGGTCTATCAATGTGTAAGTGGCTGGGTGGCAGCCCATCAACGCGTAAGAGGCCGGGTGGCGGTCCAGCACAAGGTCCTTATGAGGCCAGGGTGATGACCGGTGGGGGACTCATCCATCTACTAGTAGAAAAGGTTACTTATTGGTATCTTTGCCTGATCAGCAAGATATCGGGTTTATGCCAAAATTCTTTTCTTCCAAATTTATTGGATATTTCAACTCTGTTCATACTCTACATGACAGAAGTTTTCAGGAAATGTATGAGATATATATATATATGGATATATATATCAGGACTTAATGAAGTATCTCGTAACTTCATTTCTTTTGAATGATATTTCAAAGATTGAATCTATTTAAATCTAATCTTGTAGTCTCATCTATGTGATGAACTTTTGAAACTTATTATACCTTGAACGGTGGTAGTTCAAGTAGTATTCAGAAAAGATAAAAGTATATTGGAGTATCTTGTAACTTCATCTTTTCAACTTATATCTAGTTAATGATTATTTTATGCATGACAAAGATTTTCAGAAAAACGTTGAGACAAGGTTAGATATATGAGATCACCTTGCAACGATATTTTTATACAAGTTATAAACTGGAACTCTATGTATATTATGCGTGGAAGAGGATTCTAAGATTTTGAAAAGTATATATACTTATATACTGAATATTTTGCGACTTGGTCGCGTTAAGATATCAAACTTGGTTCATTTCTTCTTGACCAAGACTTTCATGAGTACTATGAGAATGCTCATATATTGTAAATTATTATACATATTATTGTGGTGGGCTTGTTGCTCACCCTTGCTTTCTTCTTTTATCACACAACAACAGATAGACAAGATGAACAGGATCAAGTTCCCAACTCGTGAGCGGTTAGGAAACGTGCAGTTTCCTGTAGGCGCTGATGTCGTTGTAGCTGAGGTAGGAACTACCAATAGGCTAGGCTTTCAACTTTTGATGTGCCAGACTTATGTATATTTATGAATTGTAATAATGGCAAGGAATATGTATATTTATTCAGAAATCCTTTTGAGGTGTAATGGCTTATAATTATGGAATAAAATGACTTGTGTTATTTTTGGATATTCATCTCTGAGACTATAACTTGTGGTGTGTGTGTATATCGTGGGGTCACAGTACACAGTAGTTGGTTGATTATTAAGATTAAGTATTATAAAGGGAAATAGAACTCGTGACAACCCGGATCCCCGACCCCGGATTTGGGGGGTGTTACAGTAAGTTCACCTTTCTGCACATCTATAAAGGTACGACCTCTAGCCAAAAAAGGTCTTCCCAAGATTGTGGGAATCTTCTTATCTTCCTCAAAATCCAGAATAACAAAGTCTGCAGGAAAGAAGAGCTTATCCACCTTTACTAGCACATCCTCCACTATGCCTCGTGGGTAAGTAATAGAACGATCAGCCAATTGTAGAGACATGTAGGTGGGCTTTGGATCAGGCAAATTCAACTTTTTAAAGATCGACAATGGCATGAGATTGATGCTTGCTCCCAAATCACACAGGCACTTGTCAAAAGACAACTTACCAATGGTGCAAGGAATGGTGAAGCTACCTGGATCTTTAAGCTTTGGAGGTAACTTTTGCTGCAGCACAGCACTACATTCTTCCGTTAGAGCAACGGTCTCAAAGTCATCCAGTTTTACCTTCCTTGAAAGAATACTCTTCATAAATTTCACATAACTAGGCATTTGCTCCAGAGCCTCAGCGAAAGGTATATTGATGTGAAGTTTCTTGAACACCTTCAGAAACTTACCGAACTGCTTATCCATCTTTTGTTGTTGCAATCTCTTAGGGAAAGGTGGTGGAGGATAGAGTTGTTTCTCCCCTGTATTACCCTCAGGCAGATTATGTTCAACAGTAGTCTTCCTTGGTTCCGCCGCTTTCTCCTTTTCCTTAGCTTCTTCATCACCAGCTTCAGCTTCTCCTTCTTTTGCTTTTTCAGCATCAGCAACCTTTCCAGACCTTAAGGTAATAGCCTTGACTTGCTCTTTAGCTTCCTTCCTGCCTGGCACTTCAGTATCAATGGGAAGTGTGCCAGGTTGATGATTGAGCACTGCATTGGCTATTTGACTGATTTGATTTTCCAAGGTCTTGATAGAAACCGCCTGACTTTTGCACAACAGCTTAAGTTCCTCAAAATCAGCACTAGAGGGTGTAGCTGCACCTCCTTGTTGAGGATATGATTGCCTTTGAGCATAATGTTATGGTTGCTGGAATCCAGGTGGATTGAACTGTTTACTTACGCCTTGCTGATATGGTTGCTCAATAGCATTCTGATTATTACTCCAGCTGAAATTTGGATGATTTCTGTTGTTAGGATGATAAGTAGCTCGCACAGGCTGCTGTTGTCACTGGTAATTGTTCACATACTGAACAGATTCATTAACAAGAGAACACTAATCCGTAGCATGAGAACCTGCACAAAGCTCACAGACCATAGCTATATGATTGACCCCATAGGTGGCTAGAGAATCGACCTTCATAGACAGCACTTGGAGCTGCGCTGTAATAGCTGTAGCTGCATCGACTTCCAGAATACCTGCTACCTTCCCAGGCATCATCCTTTGAGTTGGGTTTTGATGCTCATTTGCAGCCATAGTCTCAATAAGATTATAAGCTTCAGTATAGCTTTTGGCCCACAAGGTGCCTCCAGCTGCTGCATCGAGCATGGGTCGAGATTTGGCCCCCAAACCATTATAGAAACCAGTGATCACCATCCAATCAGGCATTCCATGATGTGGACACTTTCTCAACATCTCTTTGTAGCGCTCCCAAGCTTCACACATAGATTCTGTAGGTTGATGCGCAAACTGAGTAAGAGCACTCCTCATAGCAGCAATCTTCGCCATTGGATAAAACTTCACCAGAAACTTTTGCGCAAGATCTTGCAAAGTAGTGATAGACCCAGCTGGTTCAGAATGTAACCAGTCCTTAGCTTTATCCCTCAGAGAGAATGGGAAAAGCCTCAGCTTGATAGCCTCATCAGTCACACCATTATAATTAAAAGTACTGCAGATCTCGACAAAATTCCTTATGTGCATGTTGGGGTCTTCAGTCGCAGCACCTCCGAAAGAAACAGAATTTCAAAGTTATTGGCCTCAATAGCCGGGTGCATGATCCTAGACTGAATGTCATCAATTTTGGGCTGTAAAAAGTCCATAAGAGTTGGATCTGCCGGAACTAAACGATCACCCATGGTTACTGGCTCTTTCTGGTCACTTCCTGGATCCGAATCTTCAAAATCTATCTTCTACGGAATATCAAGAACTTCATCTGTCTCCTCAGCCATATCTAAAGTCCTCTTGCGAGTACGAGAACGAGTTTGCATAAACGCTCGCTAAAGTACCTGAAACACAACCGGAAACAATAAGTAACACGTCTTAATCACTGAGTCCTAATGACCAATGATGGTAAGTACATAAACTAGACAAATACGCCGAGTCCTCGGCAGCGGCGCCAAAAACTTGTTAGGGCGAAAACACGCGCTAATAACATACGCAAGTATACGCGTTCGCAAGTAATATAGAATACTTTCTAGTTCGTTCCCACAGAGACTCAGACTAATTATGTTCAATTAAACTCACTCACCAGTGTATGATTACTTCTCAATGTTAAGACAATAACACTTAGATTTGATTAACTAATTATTAACTACAATTAACTACTATAATTAAGCACTTAATTAACACTTGAATTAACAATATTAAAATACTCATGAGATCACAACTCCATTACTACTTCCTTCAATAGCTATTGTTATTACCCTTAGCATGCAACAGTGATGATATTAATCGAATAACACTAAACTGATAAAAGCCAACTTTCATTGTACTAATACCATTCTACCAAACATCCACAATTAAGATAGAAGTTGAATAGGCATCAATTATTTTGAGTCCCTATATGTCTACAGAAATTGACAACATAACGATTTAAGCACAAGTTATTCCTTTTGATTACACAGGGCGAATAAAACGGTTAGAGTTAACCACTAATCATGCATACTCGTACATGAACCTATGCTAGCATGGAAAGTTCTAAATCTCAAGATCCACCATCGCTTCACAAGAGATTAACACCCTATCTTATATATTTGTGACACACATAAGACGAATACACACAATCAATACTAGATATCATACAATCATCACACCCACTAAGGTATTAAACAACTAACTAAAGAATTCCATAGTAAATCCGTTTCGACCCCAAGATCACGATTAGCCCATGATAGCACTCATCGTCATCATGGGTTCATATGAAAACATGATAATAACACACGAGAATAATAACTAAAACTACTTATATTAAACCAGAGTACATCACAAGAGTAAATAGGTTCAAAGTAAAGAAAACTAGCATCCACCGTTACAACTAAATAAAGAATCACAAGAAAATATGCTTCATCTTCGTTGCAGTGTGCTAAAACGGTCTTCTTCCTTATCTCCTTGCTCTTCGATTAATACTACGATACAACCTTTGTGAAACGTCTCTGAAATCTACTTATATAGGAGTCCCATAAAGCCCAGCTAACTCAGAAGTTGGAAGTCAAACAAAAATAGAAGTCTAAAATAATAAATCTGAAAATCCGACCCTGCGCGGCCGCTCAGCATTCCTGAGCGGTCGCTCAGCTTCCTGAGCGGTCGCTCAGCTTCCTGAGCGGTCGCTCAGTAGAGCTGAGCGGGCGCTCAACCCCCTACTGGAAACTGATCTGTTTTTCTCCCGTTTCTTCACTGCAATCTGCTCCTATCTTTCCACTTGCAATGCTAAACACATGCCAAGGCTTATTATTGATGAATTCTCTTCCGAAATGCAACTAATACCCTGAAATGCACAAACACTAGAAAAACGCATCAAATATACAAAATACTTGATTTCAAGACACCAATTCAAGCTATTATAAGATGTTCTAAGTGGTATAAAATGCCACTTATCAGAGGGTGAGTGTACCAAAGTGTGAATGTTTTTCTAACCCCTAAACCCTTCATCTTTGGGGATATATATAGCCAAGGGTAGGGTTTAGGGGTTGTTACCTCTAGATCAGGGTTGTTGGTTCTTGGGGGGCGGAGGACGCCTGGCTTGGGTGGATTGCCTACACGTGTCCAGGGGAAGACCACCTTAAGGGTGTCCTAACAACCTTCTGACACGTATCGTATTTGTCTGGTATGTTAGTTGTTGATAGATGTCATCATCACGTACCCACGTACCCTTCCTTGGCGGTTGTGGAGTGTGCATGTGCTTGCTGGGACCCCCCTCATGGCGATCTTGGCCCTGGTCAGGATTCAGGTAGGCAGATGATCCAGGTCATGGTCTGGATCCTGGTAGGTAGGTGATCCGGGTCATGGGCTGGACCCCGGCAGGAAGGTGATCCAGGTCCCGGGTTGGATCCTGGCTGTGAGAAGATCCAGGTCCTAGGTTTTCCCTGAGCCTGGGTTTGTCCACTCGATTGTGCCGGGTGAGGGGGGTCTTGGTTCATCAATTAAGCCTGATACCCCTTAGATCCAAGTTGGGCCCTAGCCGGGTTGCTTATACCCTATCATTTGCCCCCCACTCTCTTATGCAGATTTTCTAGATGAGGAGTAGAGTAGTATTACATAGTTGTTACTTTAGGAGAAAAATTTTGGCTCCCTGTTGCCCGCCGATCCGGGTCTGGTGTTGTAGGGATAAATCCGGATTAAGGTAGATGGAGAGAAAATTTCAGAACCGTGGTTGTCCTTAATCCGGATCTGGTGTCGTAGGTACTAATCCGGGTTGAGGTAGAAGAGTCTTGATGCTTTAGAAAATTTTCTGCTCCTGGTTGCCCCCAAATCCGGATCTGGTGTAGTAGATACCAATCCAGATTAAGGTAGAAGAGTCGATGCTTTAAAAAAATTTCTACTCCTGGTTGCCCCCAATCCGGATCTGGTGTAGTATATACCAATCCGGATTAAGGTAGAAGAGTAGATGCTTTAGAAAAATTTCTGCTCCTGGTTGCCCCCCAATTCGGATCTGGTGTAGTAGATACCAATTTGGATTAAGGTAGAAGAGTCGATGCTTTAGAAAAATTTCTGCTCCTGGTTGCCTCCCAATCCAGATCTGGTGTAGTAGATACCAATCCGAATTAAGGTAGAAGAATTTTGCCTTAGTGAAATAATTATGCCTCTTGAGGGTTGCCGGTCCGGGCTCCAACGGATCCGGGTAGGGGGTGCTGATCCAGTTTGGGGACTCTGGATTCTGAAAAATATGGAATTTGTAACGGTTTTCAGATTTTTTCCTCCCACGAATTTGAATTTTGGCAGTTATTTCCTAAAAAATTGCCCCCATAATGATTATGGGTCTTCAATACGGTTTTATGTATATATATAAATGCATATATGCATTTTGTAACAATTTTACTAGCCAACTACACCCTGACATGTGGCAGGGGCTGTTCCTTTTCTTTGGCCTATAAAAGGTTGTTCTCCTCTTCCACTTTATTCTTTATTCTCTCATCAAAGAAGAAAACCAATAGTCATATATCTTTTTTTCTCCTAAGAAATATTTCGAAGTGCTGCCTTCTCTGTTGGAGTTCTCCGTCGTTGTGCCGCCATTTTACCCATTTTCTTGCGAATTGTGAGTTCTATTCTTTCCTTCTTCGATTCCTTGTGCTTTATCTTCGAGTTATTTCAAATTTTTCCGATTTTGCATGCTTCAATTTTGTGTCTCTATCCTGGAATCCATGGTACAAATTGGTGTTTTAGTCTTTTTTGTGGTGGGTATGACTTTTTGTTTTTAGATCTGTGTATTTTTGCTTATTTTTCGCTATGTTTCTTGCCTCCAAAAATGGGTTTTAGTATTCAATTTTTCTGGGTTTTCTGTCTTTGTTCTTTGTGTTCTTGGAAGAAAATAATTGTGCGTATATGTGAAAAGTATAGATCTTGTTGTTTGATTCTTGGTTTTTCTGTTTGTGGCAAGGGTTTTAATTTTGATCTGAATAGGGGGTGTTAGATCCGGATCTGGTTTAGTTTATTTGGGTAGAATAGCATGCCTTAGGATTTGTAATTTGTTTTTGGTTGCTCTGGATCCGGATCTGGGTGTTTGCCTCCAGGATCCGGATCTAGGGTTGTTTGGTTTTTTGGCTTATGGTTAACATGATCCGGATCGTTGATGTTTTTCCGGGTTGGACTTGCATTAGCGGTCCTGATCATTAGGTTATGGTAAAGTTAACATAACATCCTTGATCAGGACCGCTAAGCAGAAACTTAAAAAATGGTAGGATTCCAGACTAACGCACCTTCATTTTAATAGGTATATGGTTCGGATCAAGAGCCTTCCCATGAGAGCTTTAAACTGTTACCCAGGTTTTAGTAGCGAGGAGAGTGATTCTGATTCGGCCGAGAGGACACAGATCCGGGTAGAGATGGGAAAGAAAGCCTCCCCTTCTTTTGAGATAATTTCAAAATTTAGGTATAAGAAGATCCCGGGGAATTCGGTCCCCTTCACACCTTAGGGTTACTGGATAGACGTAAAATACCATTTTGTTGAGAAGCCCGCGGAGATTAAAAACGAAGTCTATTATAGCAGGGTTAGGTATGATAGACAGCCTAACGGTCACCCCGGGGTGTACAACCAGGAAGCTCTCGAGAGGATGTTTGTCGAATTTCCTATAACCCGGGATCATTACCAGCTAAAAGATTCGTTCTCTGAGGCGGATCCGGGTGAGATGGATGAGGCGGTCCGGGCTGCTTTCCAATTAACCCCTGATATCAAGTGGAGGTGGCTGGAACCTCATGAAAGGATCTATCACCTCCCGGAAGACGGCTTTGTTCCGGTCTGGATGGAACATCTTAGATCCGGGTGGAGCCCCCGGTGCCATATGTTCATCAAACACCTCTGCAAACATGTGTACAAGATATCCCCGATGCATATCACACCGAATGGGATAAAGTCGATGACCTGGTTTATCGCTTGCTGCAACAAGTCCGGGTTCTTGCCTATTTTGAAGCTCTTCCACCAGATATTCTATCTTTCTAAATCCAGTCAGAAGACTTTTTACGAGATTAGGTTCCGGGTCGCGGAGTGTGGTTATGGACCGGGTAGAGCCAAGCCTATTATGCACCAATCCTCTTTAAAATTCTGGAATGGGGAGATTATTCTACTGAAGGGATATGACCTGTATTATCTCCCTTATTTTACAATGGAGGGCGTTAAGACTAAGTTCAGCCCGGCTGTGCTAAAGGCCAGGCTTTGTCCCAGATGAGATGTTTCTGCGACTCCCTTAAGTTCCAGCCGACCCGGGACACGTTTATGAACCATAAGTTACTTTTTAACCTTGGCTGTAAGTTTTTCTTTAAATTATGTTGTCCCTTGATCCGGATCCCTTGCCCCGCTTGTTGATCCGGATCAGGGTTCTGTTTGCTTTTCTACTTGTAACTTGTTTAGATAAGATGTTTGCTTTTGATCCGGGTCTCTTGCTTCGCTTGTTGATCTGGATCAGGGTCCTGTTTGCTTTTTTACTTGTAATCTGTTTAGATAAGATGTTGGCTTTTGATCCGGGTCTCTTGCTTCGCTTGTTGATCCGGATCAAGGTCCTTTCTGCTTTTTTACTTGTAATCTGTTCACATGATGTTTGCTTTTGATCCGGGTCTCTTGCTTCGCTTGTTGATCCGGATCAGGGTCCTGTTTGCTTTTTTACTTTAATCTATTTAGAAAAGATGTTGGCTTTTAATCCGGGTCTCTTGCTTCGCTTGTTGATCCGGATCAAGGTCCTGTCTGCTTTTTTACTTGTAATATGTTCACATGATGTTTGCTTTCGATCTGAGTCTCTTATTTCGGGATTTGACCTCCTTTTGTTTGACTTCTGCAGGTTTGCCTTATTTCAACCGTAACTTCCTCGGAGTCGTGTCTTCTTCTGCTTATGTTGTTGCATTCATACCCTTGGTTTGGCCTTCAAGACAAGTAAGGGGGGCCCGAGCCCCGGATCTGGGTCTGCCGATATCGAGGGCGGAGCCGAATCTTCTGTTCCCCAGAACATCCCGAATCCGGGTCATGAGTCTGAACCTGAGGTCCAGGAGATCTCGGGTGATGAGAAACGCCCAAGGAAGAAAAGAAAGTCAGTTCCAATCAAACCTCCCCGGGGCAAAGCTGTTGTTTCCAGCCAGGTCGTCTGTGACTCGAAAGGGAAAGGCCCGGATGGAGAAGCCGTGAAGATAGATGTCAAATCTCTGGTCGAACTAACCGGGTTCATGTCCAGTATCCCTTCTGAATATGACTGGGAGGAGGTCGAGGGATACAGCATGGCTGCTGCCTTGAAGAGGGTAACTGGGCAATGGGGGCAGATAATTATTGAATTTCCAAGTTTTTAGTCCCCGATCATGTCCCCCATCTTTATTTCTGTATTTAGTTTATACCTTGTCTTTTTCCAGCTTGGGAGCGCCATATCCATCTGCTCGGACATCACTTTTACAGAGATCCGGGAGGCCAATAACCGGACTAGTGCTGAGATGTTACGGGCTGATGGTTTAAAGGGTGAGCTGGAGGACACCCGGGAGAGCTTCCGGATTGTTGAATCCGGAATAAAGGAGAAGTTGAAGGAAGAGCAGGACCGGGCTGATGGTCTTGCTATGGAGGTGGAGAAGCTGAAGGCCGAACTTGCTGCCAAGAAAGATTTGAATAAGGAGGCCATAATTGCTGAGTTCAAGGCCAGTGATGTGTATGACTTTGAGGTCGCCCAAGCCGGGGTGCCCAAGGTCCGCAGATCCTGGATCGTTTCCGAATGGCACATCAAGACCGATCCTTTTGCAAACAGGGACAGCTTCATCCGGGAGTTCCTTGCAGCGAAGTTAGCCGTCGAGCAGGGTCAGGGCGAACCAGAACCCAATGACGGCCCCCGCCCCAGCTTTCTTTAAATCTGTTACAGCTTTGTTAAGCTTTTCAGGCCTTGCCCATGTAATTCCCGTTTCCTAGGATTTCTGATTTCCGTATTTGAATTTGAAAAATTTGTAATATTTGGATTTGTTCCGGATTGGTGGAAATCCGGATTCTGCTTTAAATTTCACTTTATTTGCCTTGTATTTTCCTTTCATTCTAGAAAATATTTTCTGCTTATCTTTTGGTCCGGGTAGGACACTCCACCCAGAAATTTTTGCTTGCATGAGCAGTCCGGATCCTGACTTTTAATCCGGGCTGTGGATATGTCCCCCAACCCGGATTGGCTTTATAGCCGGGTGGTTCCGGGTATGAAGCCTTATTCGGAGTTGATATTGCTTTTCTTATGGTATGTCAATCCGGGTATGCTATCATTCCGGATTGATGAGTGCTTTTTTGCTTTATGTACTTGGAAATCAATTTGAGCACATAATGGTTGTGGCAACCCGGATCTGGAATCTTATCCGGGTTATTTTTTGCTTATAATATTGCTTTCAATCCGGGAAATCTATCTATCCAGATTGATGATTGCTTATTTTGCTTTATATACTTAGAAGTCAATCTGAGTACATAATGGTTGTTTTCAACTCGGATCTGGATGCATGTCCGGGTTGTTTTTTTGCTTGTAATGTTGCTTTTAATCGGGGTATGACACCATATCCGAATTGATGATTTCTCTATTTACTTAGAAATTTTCTAAGTAAATAGTGGTTGCTTTTATTTTTTGCTTCCAATCCGGATGTGAGACTATATCCGGATTGTTTTTTGCTTTCCTTACTGGTAATTTTAAAGAAGTAATAACTTTCTGAGAAAGGAAAATTCTTTTCATTGATTTGAAATTTTGTTCATACAAAATATAGGATCATAGATTGGTTGCTTGCCATAGGCTACATGTTTTTGGTTGCTTTTGGTTGCTTTTGGTTGCTTTTTCTACTGGTAGAATGTTCTGAGCCTGAGTCCATGCCAAGTGTTTGGGATCTCAGATTCATCCATATTTATGAGCTTGTATGTGCCTGACCTTAGAACTTCCTTGAATTTATATGGGCCTTCCCACCTTGGCATTAGCTTCCCAATATTGGTGGGATCTGAAGCTTCCGTGTCTCGAAGAACCAAGTCTCCAACTTGGAAGTTTTTGACCCGGGACTTCTTGCTGAAGTGCTCTTTAGTTTTGTCCTTGTACTTCTCCATCCTTGCAACAACCTGGTCTCTGACTTCATCAATTAGCTCAATATTTGTTCTGAGCCCCTCCTCATTTGCTATTTCGTCAAAGTTTATTGCTCGATGGGATGGGGATCCTACTTCAATTGGTAGCATCGCTTCTGTTCCGTAGGCCAGTTTGAAGGGTGTTTCTCCTGTGCTTCACCTAGGGCCGGTCCTATAGGCCCATAGGACATTAGGCAATTCTTCTGGCCATCTGGTTTTGCTTTCCCTGAGCCTCTTCTCGATCCCCCAGAGTAGGATCCGGTTGTTTACTTCTACTTGGCCATTCCCTTGAGGGTAGGCTAGAGATGATTTCCTGTGCCGAATACCCCGCTCTTGAAGGTATGATTCAAATTCTTATCCAACGAACTATGGCCCATTATTTGACCAGTACTCTCGGGATCCCGAACCTCATCAAAATGTTGTCCATGAATTTGATGCAGTCTTGCTGGTTTATTGTTCTCATGGCCTTTGTCTCTACCCATTTGGTCATATAATCGATGGATACTAGCAAGTACCTGAGGTCTCCTTTGGCCCTGAGGAAGGGTCCAATGATATCAATGCCCCATACAGCAAAGGGGATTGGTAACAAGACTGAAGAGGGTAGGATTGGGCTCATCCGGGTGACATTGCTGAAGATTTGGCATTCTTTGCATTTTTTCATAAAATCTATTGCATCCTGGTGAATAGTTGGCTAGTAGTACCCTTGTCTTATGATCTTGTGAGCTAGGGCCTTTGCGGACATATGATCCTCGCATATTCCTTCGTGAACTTCCATCAGACAGTATTGTGCCTTCCCTGGGCCAATGCACTTTAGGATTGTAGTTGAGAAGGTCCAGCGATAGAGTATTCCCTCTTCAATAAAAAAATTTGCTGCCTTGGCTTTTAACCTTTGAGCCTTCCCTTTATCTTCCGGGAGCTCTCCCTTCTCCAAGTAGTTGATAAATGGAGTCATCCAATTCGGGCTGTTGTCTATTTCCATGACCTCTGTAACTCTTCGAAGTAGACGGAGCAATCTAGGTCTGATGAATTTTAAACATGTTTAGATAGTGTATCAGCCTCTGAATTCTCCTCTCTGCAGATTTGAATGACTTGTGTTTTTGGTATCAAGGCGAGGTAGCTTTGGACCAGAGCCTGGTACTTGGCTAGAATTGGGTCCTTGGCTATGTACTCGCCGTTTATTTGCTTTACCACGATCTGCGAGTCGCTGTAGATTTTGAGATCCTGCATCCTGAAGGTTTTTGCTAGCTTCAATCCTACTATCAGGGCCTCGTATTCTGCTTGGTTGTTTGTTCCTGAAAAGCCAAAGGAGATTGCAATTTGAATTGTGAATCCTTTTGGACTCTTTAGGATGATCCCGGCTCCTGATCTTTCATTTATTGAGGAACCATCAACGTTGAGAGCTCAGGCTCCTATGTCTTGGTCAGTGTTTCTGTCAGGGTCAATGCTTATGAGCACAGGCTCTTCTTCTGGGAAATTGCAATCTATGATGAAATCAGCTAGAGCCTGGGCTTTGATTGCTGTTCTTGGAATAAAACTCAAATTGAATTGACTTAGCTCAACCGCCCAATTTACCAAACTTCCTGAGATATATGGCTTGTGTATTAACTTCCTTAAGGGTTGGTTAGTTACCACCCGTATCTCCCTTCCCTGGAAGTAGTGCCTGAGTTTCCTGGATGTTGTGACGAAGGCGAAAGAAAACTTTTCTAGTCTTGGGTATCGGGTCTCTGCATTTTTTAACACTTGGCTCACATAATAAACTGGTTGTTGTTTGCCATTCTCTTCCCTGATCAGGGCTGCTCCAACTGCCAGGGCCCCTGTTGATAGGTAAAGGGATAGGGGCTCCCCGGGTTGGGCTTTGGTTAACACAGGGGGTTGAGAGAGGTACCTTTTAATTTCTTCAAATGCGCTTCGGCATTCCGGGATCCAATTAATTTCTTTCTTGTTGGTTGCTCCTTTTAAAAGGTCAAAAAATGGTAGGCATCTCTCGGCTAGCTTTGAGATAAATCTTATGAGTGCTTCCAGTGACCCTGCTAGCTTCTGCACATCTTTTTGTATTCTGGGAGGTTTCATCTCCTGGATTGCCTTTATCTTTTCTGGGTTGGCTTCAATTCCCCGGTTGCTTATCATGAATCCAAGAAATTTTCCTGCCCCTACTCCGAATGTACACTTTTTAGGATTGAGCCTAGTGAGTATTTTCTCAGGTTGTCAAAGCATTCTCTTAGGTCTCCTATGTGACCGGGGATGCTTGTGGACTTTGCAATCATGCCGTCAACATAGGATTTCAGGTTCCTTCCAATCTGGTCTTTGAAGATTTTATTCATCGCCCTCTGGTAGATTGTTCCCGCGTTAGTCAATCCAAAAGGCAGTATTATATATGCATAGACCGCCATGTGAGTAATGAAGGCTATATTTAGGATATCTATGGAATTCATCTTGATTTTGTTATACCCCGAGTAGGCGTCCATGAAACTAAGCATGACGTGCCCGGATGTTGCGTCAATCAATTGATCAATATTTGGCAAGGGGTAAGGATCTTTGGGGCATGCACTGTTTATGTCCGTGTAGTCAATACACATTCTCCATTTCCCGTTTGCCTTTTTTACCATTACAACGTTTGCCAACCATTCCAGGTACTTGACTTCGCATATGATCCCAGCTTTGAGTAGTTTCTCAATTTCTTCATCTATTGCTTTCTGTCTTTCTGGGGCAAAATTTCTTCTCTTTTGCTTAACTGGCTTCCTCTCGGGGTTGACGTCCAAGCTATACATTGTTATGGATTCATCCAACTCGGGCATGTCTCTCGGGCTCCAGGAAAATATATCAAAGTACCCCCGGAGTAATGATACCGGTTCTTCTTTGAAGGTAGTCTCGAGTCCGGATCCTATCTTTACTTTCTTGGGAGGATCACTTGTACTGATCAGAATTATTTCCCTTTCTACAGCGGCCTCAATCTTGGCGTGATCCATATTTGATACCAACTGCTGGATCTGGGCATCTGCATTCTTCTTCATATAGATCTGACCCTGGGCTGTCATGTCTTTTTGGTTGCTTTCCCCTACTTCACTTATTTCAGGGTTGGTTGCTTACACAGTAGGATTGGCCTGGCCAAGGCCTAGGCTCAATTCAATCTCTGTTGTGACTTGGGTGCTTTTTTTCTCTTTTGAGCTTGGTTTGGTTGCTTTTGGACCTGGGATGAATTTAATGATCTGGACTTCTTTTCTCGCATCATCCCTTGAGTGGGGGTGATGTTTCTTAATACTTTGCTGTTTTTGAAGTACTGCAGCCTTCCTCTTGTTGTCTTGATGCGTTTCAGCCATTACCAGAGCTTGGCTATAACATCTTTCAGCGATCTCATAATCTCCCTTGACTTCTCCTACCCCGGTTGGGCTTGGGAATTTTATTTTCAAGTGTGATATGGAGGTGATTGCTTGGATCCTGGTCAGGGCTGAGTGCCCAATTATGCCGTTATAGGATGAGGGGGTGTTGATCACGTAGAATTTTATCACATGGGTGACTTGGTTCGGGGATGATCCAAATATCACTAGCAAGTATAAGATTCCTTGGATCGGGACCAAGTTATTCCCGAACCCATACAGAGGGTCCTCTCGGCATTTATTTGAGCGCCACTCCCTAGCTTCATTTGGTCAACAGTATGCTTGAAGAATATGTTTACTGAAGAGCCATTGCCTATCAGCATTCTCCTTACCTCATTGTCAAAAATATCAAGTGTTACCACCAAGGCTTCGTTGTGATTCGGGTTGACCCCTTCATAATCCTTGCTGCTGAATGAGATTACCATCTCTGGGTAGGATTGGATGGAGAATACTTCATCTCCTGAGCCCGAGCTCCTAGGGGGAGAGTATGACCCTCCTAGGACCATATTCACTATATTTTTTCCTCTCCTTTTCCTTTCTTCTTTTTGATTTGCCTCCCGGGAGATGTACTGATTTAGGTTGCCCTTCTTGACTTGGTCTTCACTGAAGTATTTGAGGGAGAGACAATTCTCGGTTTTGTGCCTACGGGTTTCATGATAGTCGCATTGCCTGTTTTATGGCCTGCTCTCTGGGGGGTCTGCATCGGCTGCGGTGGGTAGTAGAATGGCTTTCCCTTGATCTCCTTCAATATTTCTTCTCGGGTCCTGGTCAGTGGTGTCTAGTCTGGCTCTTGCTTAGGCTCTCTGGCTTGCCTAGGTGGACCGAGATCACTTTTAGATTCTGTCTTAGGACCCAGTCTTTAAAATATTGGGGTGTTTTGCACAACATTGGTCTGCAGGGCTTGTTGGCTCTGTTTGAACTTCTTCTCCTGATGGTAATCCCCTTTCAGTCGGTCATCAGAAGTTTTGTTCCTGGATCCTCCATTCCGAGTCATTCTCATCGCCTGGAGAACATCTGTTTCCTTTATGAACCTGGCTGCCATAGACTAGGCGGCGACCAGGCTTTGTGGCTCTTTGTTTATCAACTCTACAATGTACCTCTCATTGTGTTCCGGATCCAGGTTCCTCCGGAATATGCTTAGAGCCTCCCTCTCATTAAGATTCGAGACTTTGTTGAGGGCTTCCTGGAATCTCCGCATATAAGTTGAGAGTGCTTTGTTATCATATTGGCGGATTGTTTCCAGGTGACAGATGTGCATTTCATGTGTCTTATTGGCTCTGAATCTTCTGAGGAAGGCCCCTCTGAACTCTTTCCAGGAGTGAATGCTTCATGATGGGATCCTGCTGAACCATCTCTGAGCCCCCCTTTGAGGGTCGAGGCGAAGAATCTGGACTTGGTTAGGTCGTTGTAGTAATATATCTGGGCTATATGTTCGAAGTAATTGAGGTGCTCTCCCGGATCCCCCAATCCGTCAAAAGAGTCAAAGTTGTAATGTTTGAGATTTTATAGTCGAGGGATGGCTTCTAGGGAATGACTGAAGGGTGTAAGGGTTTCCCCAATCTCCAATCCGAAATCTTTTTCCATTTTTCGTTGGAGCTCATAAATTATATCTTTCAGATCCTTCTTCCCCTCCTCTTCGTCGTCAGAAATGACCTCGGGGATAGGGTCCCTCCGAGTCCTTTTGCCTTTTGTCTTTGCTAAGAGCCTCTCCTCTTCCAGTTGCATCCTTTTCTGGATCTTTAGCTCAAGCTTTTCCTCTTCTTCTTTTCTTATCTATTCCCTAATTTCTTCCAACTTTTTCTTCCTGGTTGCTTCTGTCTCCTTCTTACTAGGTTCTTTTTTATTCTTTTTTGTCTTAGTTCCGATTCGGTCGAAGACAAATCTCCTAGATTGCTGAGAATCTCCGGACTCTTCTTGCTCATCATCTTGCTCATATTCTATCTGAGCCCGGGCTTGTTCATCTCTGTAGAGCCTGATTGCTTCAGCTAGTTCATGGCTTGTTAAGTTGGCCATATGCTCCTCTGTAACTGGAAGATTTGTGTACTTATACTGATTGAGCTCTATGACATTTCTGGCATCCCAGACCGGGGTATGTTGTATCAATGGTTGCTCCTGGAGGGTCTCTTCGTCCCCCCCAGGTCCTTGAGCTTGAGAGGGTCCTGGTCCTGAACATGGGTACTGGTGGAGGGTCTACCAACCATACTTTTTCCTGCTCTTGCTATTACCATAATTGTACAAACAACTGACCAAGATTCGAGGCTAAAAATGTGGATCTAAGGTTGTTTTTTTGAAGATTATAAAAAAATTCTAGAATAATGCCAAATAAACTTTCTGGGTTTTGCTAATAATACTACTGAACAAGAATATCAGGCTTTAGAACCTAAAGACAATATGCAAACTAAAGCATATATGGGTTTTAAAACTATCAAAACTATCAAACCACAGGCTCTAAGACTATCAAGATTATCAAATTCCAAACAATCAAGATTAACAAACGAAAGCGGGCTCACACAAACGTGGCCTAAAGTAATGAGCTCATATAAACGTGGCTAAAATGAACATTCATATTCAAGAGAGGGTATGGTTGCTTTTGTTCTTACAGGTTTAAGATGCGGACTCTCTTAAGAGTTTGCTGATGAACGTGAATCCAGGGGCACCGAGACCCAAGGATGGAGCGCCCCTCCTTCTAGCGTCAAATGATAACTCCGGTGAGTGGGGCGGCTCCGTCTGACACCGTTCCTGGACCTTCTGGGTGCAAACGAGGTGTAGCTACTGGTTGGGCTCCTGCAAAACAACACCGGAAGGGGGGTTTGGCTCCCACGGTAGGGTTTTGGAGAAGATGAAGATGTATGTATGTTATAGAAAGGTTGCTATGTGTGTATATGGATGTGAGAGGGTGAGTGTGCCAAAGTATGAATGTTTTTCTAACCCCTAAACCCTTCATCTTTAGGGGTATATATAGCCCAAGGGTAGGGTTTAGGGGTTGTTACCTCTAGATCAGGGCCGTTGATTCTTGGGGGGCGGAGGACGCCTGGCTTGGATGGATTGCCTACACGTGTCCAGGGGAGGACCACCTTAAGGGTGTCCTAACGGTCTTCTGACATGCGCCGTATTTGTCTGATATATTGGTTGTTGATAGCTGTCATCGTCACATACCCATGTACCCTTCCTTGGCGGGTTGTGGAATGTACATATGCTTGCAGGGACCCCCCTCATGGCGATCTTGGCCCTGGTCCGGATCCAGGTAGGTAGATGATCCAGGTCATGGTCTGGATCCTGGTAGGTAGGTGATCCGGGTCATGGGCTGGACCCTGGAAGGAAGGTGATCCAAGTCCCGGGTTGGATCCTGGATGTGGGATGATCCAGGTCCTAGGTTTGCCCTGAGCCTAGGTCTCTCCACTCGATTGCGTCGGGTGAGGGGGGTCTTGGTTCATCAATTGAGCCTGATACCCCTTAGATCCAGGTTGGGCCCTAGCCGGGTTGCTTATACCCTATCAGTTGGTACCTGTGTTTTTTATGAAGATGACTCTCCTTGCTCCAAGGCCATAAATGCATAATTTCCAACTTCCTCATCTTCATCATTATCAGAATCATCCAAACTCTTTCCTTATGCAATATAGGCTTTGCTTTGTTGTTTTTTCAGAAGAGCTTCATACTTTGCTTTTAGCTCAAGATAAGCTTTGTCTTTCTTTGTTTTCTTGGGTTTCCTACATTCTTTAGCAGAATATCCTAGCTCATCACAGTAATAGCATCTTATCTTTGATATGTCAACATATCCAGTTTTGTAGCCATTTTTGCTATCAGGTGTGTACTTCCCCTTTCCTTTTCAGCTGTTGTCTTTGTTGAATGATTGTCCTTTTTCCTTGAAGAATCTTGGCTTCTTTACTCTTATGTTAGAGAACTTTCTTTCCAGATAGGCCATTGACTGATCTAGCTCTTCAAGTTCATCCAGGGTGTAGAACTCATCTTCTTCCAATTCCAGTATGACTTGTTCCTATGAATCATTGTTTCTTTGCTCACTTGTTGAAACACTTGGAGTCTGGAATCTTGGCTCATCATTAGAGATCTGTCTTTCATTAACAATAAGAGCACTTGAACCATCTACAACATGTCCTTGACATTCTCTTAATGATTTTCTTTGAATCATTTCCAATTTATATGTTTTTAAAATTCAATATAGAACTTCCAAAGTCAATATGCTCAAGTCTTTCCCTTCTCTGAATGCTGAAATTTTCTGTTCCAAATGGTCATGGAGTGTGAGCAAAAACTTAAGGTTTACTTCTTCAGCTTCATAAAATTTATCATGCAGCTGCAAGTCATTAATCAGCTTGTTAAACCTTTCAGACACATCAGTAATGCTTTCCTTTGGCTTAGCCATGAAACCCTCATACTGTGAAATCAGTATCCTTCTTTGATTTAACCTAATTTCCTCTGTTCCTTCATAAAGTATCTTTATCTTCTCCCAGATCTGCTAAGCAGTGTCAGAATTGACAATGTTATTGTACATTAAATTATAAAGTGACTCAATCAATATCAGCTGCAAGCCACTATCTAGGGAGGCTTTTTCTTTCTCAGGCTCAGTGTATTCTGAAGGATCTTTAGGAGCATAATGAGTTAGGATGACCATGTCTCCATCTGTAGATTCCTCAACTCTTACCATATGAGTGAAAAGCCCATTCTTGAGGATCTGAATGTATAATGGATTGGCCATCCTGATAAACAACAACATTTTCTTCTTTTCTAGAGTGTAGTTAGCCTTATCAAAAGTAGGGATTTTGATGCTACTAATTTTCTGTATATTCATTCTTCCAAGATCTTGAATCTGTTTACTTTCAGATTTTGGTCTAATACCACTTGTTAGGTAATGAATCACACACAGAGGGGGTGAATGTGTTTTAGTGTTTTTTTGCTTTTCTTGAAGTGTTTATGGTGATGAACAAAGTAAATTAAAACCTTGTAGTGAAATGTGTTAGTACTGAATTTAAACAGGGAAGAACAGTGAACACAGATCTTTCAAAACTCACTTAATTTTATATTAAAATTAAGAATGTCTTGCTACAAAATTTCTAGCCTCTTTGTTGATAAAGAGCTTAGCTTCTTCCTTGAGAGATTATAAGATTTTTGATCTAAATTATTACTAGTAAAATAAAGCATCCGATTTTTACTTTATAGAACAGTAAACACTGGTTATTACACAGTATGTAGTAGCATATACTAAACCCTACTTTTGGATAAGCAAATCTTTCTATTTCTGGCTTAGTGTATCTTTGTTAATCTTTCATGTCTGTGACTTTACTTTTCTAGGTAATCTTAACCTTTGATCTTGTACTCTTCAAGCTGCTTTTTGTAGACTTGTCAATCCAACTGATTGGATTATTTATTGATTGATAATCTTGGATATTTAACTGCTCTGCACTTTGTATTTTGAATTTTACCTCGAGATCTCCAGTTTGGTATATAGAGAACTTGACATCTCGATAAGTATATTGGCTTATCGAGATCTCCCATCACTCTATAGTTGTTTTGACTTATCGAAGTCTTTGAGTTCTCTATAAGAGAATTTGGCTTGTCGAGATCTCTCATCTTCATGTCTTCACTTTGGCTTATCGATATCTCCGAGTTCTCTAGTGACAAATTGGCTTATCGATATCTCAGAGATCTGTAATGATATTTTGACTTGTCGATAACTCGGAGTTCTCTAGTGAAGAAATGACTTGTCGATATTGTAATATCCCATATTTTTAGATAATATTATTATATTATTTATGTGATTTTTATGTGAATTTTTGTAAATTATCTGTTAATTGGAGTTGATGTTAAAATATTTATATGTGATATTCCTTGAGTATTCTAATTTTTATATGTACAGAATAAAGTATGGATAATTTTGGTATTTTTTTGGTAATTTATAAGTTGTTATATAATTTTATAAAGAATTTGTAGGTTTTATAATTATTTTCAGAGTAATTATAAAACTATTTTATAAAGCCGGCAATCGTCCAACCTCAACCGTTTTTGCGTTTTTACAACCCGGAACTCTTCAAAAAACTCCTTCCTAACCTAATATGATAATTTCGGATATTTTCTGTCTTTTGACTTTTTCGATCCGGAGTATGGTTTGACTCGTACGAGTCTCGGCGTAAAATTTTCGATATGATAATCATTTCGGTAGATAAATAAAACCTGTATTCTCGATAGACGGGATATTTGTACATATTTTCTCATAGGGTGTTTTATAAGAAGCTCGGTTTTGATAATTATCCAAATCTGATATTAAATTGTATCATTTTTATAGTTACTTAGCAGCTAAGTAATCTATTTTCATATCAATATGATCCAACTGGGTACTAATATTCCATAAATATAAATACGTCTCGCATTTATCTGATTACATCTGGTCTTTATCCAAACAAACAAATAACTATTAGTTTTCTTTCATTTTATTTTATTTTTATTTATTTTCGAAATACCAATTCAAAGAATCAAGCTTTCTGATCAAACCAAGAATCCATTGATCAAGTTCTTAGTACCTTTATGGAGCTTGCATCGATACGATCAAAACCATATCCAAATATTCGAATAAGGTTGGGTGTTTATTGATTTTAATTTTTTCATATTTTTATGTAAATTCATTTTTGAATTAGAGGAGTTGTTTGAATGTTTTGTTGATTGTATATCATCCCTGAGATCATGAGGATCGATTTAATGTATAAATTTGTTAATTTTTCCGAGTTATAGAGATTGTGGATGTTGTTTTTGATGATATGGATGGATTGTACGGATTGTAATCTTGATCTTGATATATAGAACGTCGATTTTTGTTGAGAAACGAAGGAAGTCAGATTTTTGCCGGAAATTTCTTGGTCACCGGCTTCAATGGCGATTCTTGCCGGAAAAATTGACTGAATCAGTGTTGATTACTGTTGTGGTGATATCTGAGTCTCAGGGTTGAAATCGTCGTTCTTTGGGGCTATAAATCGGCTCGAACCGTCCGTTTCGCCTGCAAAAGCATTGGTCGGAGTTCGGCAGAAGTCGCCGGATTCTGGGTTCAACCCAGTTTCCGGTCGGCTTCTACCCGACCCGGCCACCTCATTCAAGACCCGATTCTATTTTCAAAATAACCCGGTTTTGATCTTAATTGCCCCAAATTCCTTCCTGAAAAATGTTTCTAACATTTTCTTTTTAAATTTAATTCAAAATTCAGTTTTAATTTCTAAAAATTCATTTTAATTCCAAAATTAATTTGGTTAATTATTTTAATAATTAACTGAATTATTTTTAATTCTTAAAAAATATATTTTATTTTATTATTTTCAAAAATCCATATTTGTTTTAATTATTTATAATTTATTTTAATTAATTATTTATAGATTTAATTAATTGGTTAATTCATTTAATCAATTAATTTTATTTATAAATAGTTAAATAAAATATAATTATTTATAATTAATTCAAATAAATCCTAAAAAAATTAAGATTTTGAAATTATATTTTGGTATTTTAAAATAAATTGATATTATTATTATTATTAATTGATTTAATTCTATTTAATTCTTATTTCATTCGTAGAAAATAAACCATTCGTCCGATTAATACGAAACAAACGCGTATAGTCTCAGAAAAATATTATGCTTTCATTTAAAATACTTTATAAACCTAAATCCTTTTATTTCAGAAGGTTGATTGTTTTGAAAGTTAATTCTGGGTCGGGTATTTACCAAAAAAATGTATTTTGACCCAATTTCAGTTTTAAACGTACCCGGTCGAACCTTTTGACGAACCAGGGCATGCGTTATATGAATTATATGATATGTGAGTTACGTGTTTATATGTTATGTGAATTACATGCGTATGTTGGTCAAGTGTCTTGTATTTGACTGTTATAATTGTTTGTGGGCTGTCGAATGGGTACACGATAGGATTTCGACACGCAGTTTGTCGAGTAATATCATTTAGACGATTAAAATTGTATCTTTTAATTATAGATGTGTATCACTCGAGTGGATCGGGATAAGACGTTGGATAAAGAGTGAAATGGAATAGTGTTGGTATCTGGCTTTTAGCAATCGTAGGAGCAACACATCAGTGAATTGTTGGAATAAAAGACGGTGATGTCTCGGGATGCTGGACTGAGATAATTGTGATATTGCGAGTGTGACTAACTGCTAAAAACCCAAAGGCAAGTATCCCTATCATCACTTGTTATTCAAGTGATAATTTTTTTAAAACCGATTATGTAAGTTTTCTACGCTATTCTAATTTCAGAATAGTCCAATATTTTACACATCACTGAAATAAATGATTCTGTTTATGCATGTACTCATCTGTTATTCTATGTTCAGAATAGTCAAGTGCTTTTACTTATCCAACTATTGGATTTTAAATGTTTTTAGACTTTGAGAAAGATGATGTTATTTTGAGTTTTCTGCCCGAGTGAATGGGCGAATAAAATTTATAAGGGTGTCAATTATTATGACCCCTCTTAATAAAAAGGTTTTAAGATTGGATGGTTACTAATTGCATAAGAGGCCATGGCGGCGGTCCAGAGGAGAGCTAGGTATTATACAGGATATAATACCTTATAGGCCAATTTGTGCCTTGGGTGCCTCATTTATTTAGTTGGATATGCTTTGGCATACGGGTGTTGCTTCGCGGCTGATCACCGACGGCTACACACCGTCGTTCGAGGGTTCCAATCTAAATTATTATATTGTTTTTGATAATCTTATAAGGAATGATTTATGAACAGTTTCTATTTTGGATTAAAGGTAAAATACAGTTTTGATTCAATTTCACTTGATATGGATATTTAGTTTGTTGTTAAATATTAAAGGTGGTATTAGTATAAATGATTGATGTTGACTTTAGTATGGGATGTTGTGAGCATCAAAGTTCGTATTGATATCTAATTTGATATGACAACAAAATAAGTACTAATTTCAAGAGTTCGGTTTTGAATAAGGTTTATGATTAAGTCCATAATCACTGTTTCATGTTATTGTTGTTTACGATAATTCCGTAAACATAGTTTTACGAGTTTTATTCTCGTCAAAATTCAAAGTATTGCTGAAGCATTTCGCTCAAAAATATCAAAAGAATTTTGAATACTGAGGAGGAATCAATTCTGGGATTCCTTAAATAAAATTTCCTGATTCAGCAATTATGATTTTTAAACGTTCTGCTCTGATGCAGATGTCGGTTTTATATCAAAACGACCATATATATGCTATAATGATCTTACTGAGCAATTCTTCCGCTCATACTTGCCTGTTTTTAAATTTAACCTCTAGTGAGGATTAGCTAGCGCTGTTTAGATACATAATTCAAGAAAGCAAAGAAGAAAGCTTTTGGAAGGTGGTTGGTTCAGAGTTTGCGGACTAGTGTAAGCTCTATTATGTAAAGTTGTTTATCTTATATTGTATTATAGTTATGTATTGCATAATTGGGCCTAGTATACTTCCTTTCGAAGTTATACTGGCGTGATAGTCTTGAGATTTAAATTATTGAAAAGAGTCTTAAAAGAAAGTGAAAAATTTATTTATGGAATTTGGATATCTTGTTTCTAGAACTGTAACCTGAAAAGATCTTTGTGTAGTTAGGGGTCATAGATGCTAAATACCTTCCGCTGGCATTTGCTTTTTGATTAAACAGGTTATTTTGGATTGAGGTTTCATTGTGACGACCAAATCTCTTGACCCCGGATTTAGGGGCGTTACAGGTTGGTATCAGAGCTGAGGTTATAGTAATCTAGAAACAAGAGTGTATAGGAGTGTATAGAGCTATGTGAGGACGCTTGAGCTCATATCAAGTTCTTGTTGGACTATTGGATATAGTACCAATGTCATAACTTGAATTTTTGAGACTTTGTAAAAATGCTTAATGAATAGTAACCCTGACAGACGGGGAAAACTTTTTAGCCCACACTATGTTGTGCATGAGAAATTGAGTTTCGAAGTTGATAACATGATTATGCATATCAAATGAGTGTATGTAAACGCTATTAGTTTTCGAAGAAAACGAACTTTGAAAAATAACCGTATTTACGAATCATCGAGGATTACGGGAATCACAATATAATTATGAATTTAAAATAATACGGATTTATATCCAAGAACGATACTTCAAAATATAAAGAATAAATAGGAAAGGATTTACGCCGCGAACCGTTTACGAGAAATTATTACGAAAACAATTAAGCGACCGAAAAAATGCGTAAACGAATAAATAATCATATCACGCTAACCAACCATGGTAGAAAATTAACCATGGTTACTTTATCAAATAGTAAGCTAAGCTATATAGGAATGATTACATAAAGCTAGGAAATAGTAAGCTAAAGCCTAAACCAAGTAGTTTAGCTTGTAACCTAGGAAAGCTAGCAAGATTTGTTCTAAGATATACCAACATAACTCTAGTTCTAGGACATATACTAGAGAATATACAAATCAAACACAAATCTTATTCAAGAAGCAAGCAAGAAGCACTCAAAATCTCTCTCTCTCCCTTGCCTTCTTCCATTCGGCCCCAAGCAAAAAGGGGAAGAAATCAATTTCAAACATCTCTCTTCTAGTCATGGAAAAAATCCCTCATTAATTCCTAAACTTCATACATACTAAACTAAGGTAAGATAAATTTTTAACCTCATTTTATCAAGATTTGATGGGTGAAATAAATTCAAGGAAGATGATAGTGAATAGTATGAATAGTAACTTTTCTTTGGTTTCTTGATTTTAATGGTTGATTTAGGTTCCAAAAACCCTACCAAGCACTCCCAAGACTTCACCATTATCAAGAAGACATTTCAAGCTTTCAAAAAATGTATAAATTTTTGACCCATCTTTATTTAAGGTATTAAGTTCAAGACTCTTTTGGAACTTAGTTGTATACATAGTTTTGGTGAATGATTTGTTGTAATATTGATGTTTAGTTAAGTAGATTTAAGGTTGATGATTGTTGCCTCAAAAACATGTTGTTCTTGAGAGGAGTTAATGTGGTGGTGATGATGTGATGATTGTTGGTGGTAGTATAGAGATTTAAGGCGTAAACGAACCTCGGATAGTAATCTCGCTAAAATGAACAAAACATAACATTAAGTTTCTGCAGACAATCCATAAGATATAAACTGTACTTTCTTGAAATATAACATATGATTCTGATAGCAAATGTTATAAGAGTCGTTTAGGTCACTTGAATCTCTTGATTCCGATTTATGGATCAAAAGTAATGGCCGTTTTACTAAACGTGATTTACGTGACAAAAACTGCTACAAATTACAAAGTTTGGAAATAAAAATGATCAACTTAAAAATGTTCATAAGTCATGAAACTTTTACAGAGAGTAGTACATCGAGTTCCTTAACTTTTATAAAAATTTCAAGTGAAAATAATGATTTTTTAATTTTATAAAAATATCGGAGCCAAGACCGCGCGATTAGAAAGCCGTTAGAACTCATAAGCGGAGCCGACGATGAATATGTAAACGGGCATAAGGTACTTCGAAAAGGAAGCGACCGTGACATGAATAAGTACTTAAAGGAATAATAAGGGTAAAATAAGTGAAAAAACGTATAGTAAGTAGCATATGAGTACGAGTCGCCGTGAATTAGAACGGGACCTAACGAAACGGTTTGTGTTTATGGTTATAGATTTTCGAGCGGACCCTAGAGCATCCTCCACCTCGAGATACCCAGGCAAGTTTACGAACCCAGCTCTATATACTGTTGTGTTGTGAAATGATTTTTTTATTATCACTTGCATAAATGTCATGCTTGCCATGATACTAAGTAATTGTGTTTTCACATAATGTAGCGATGTTGTACGATACGTATATGTCGTAAAATGTTTAATGCCGCAACGAGCGTGACATATAATTATAAGACCGAGAGTCGGTCGGGATTTTAAAATAAAAACCCGGGAATCTTTCCGGTGATATTTTAGGACGATTAAAGTCCGTAGTAGTTGTGTTCCAAAGGACTCGACGTCCACTTACGAAACATTAAATACCTCGAACTTTTAATTAAAACGATTCCAAAGATCGTATTCCCTCAACTATATTTTATTGTTTGAATAATGAATATTATTTAACTATTCATTTATTATAGTAGAAGTAATCTCTAACGATTATTAATTTCAAACCCGATTTATTATTAAAGATTACTTTAAATTACTTAAACATAAATTAGTTGAGGAATATTATTTCAAATATTCTTTTAAAGTATAATTATTCGAGGTTTAACTATTTAACGATTAATATTTAATTATTAATTATTTATTAAATGATTTATTTTGATTTAATAATCATAAAACCTGATTTAAAATACTTTCTGATTTTCGGAAAATCATTCCACTAATTTCAAATCATCGGAGAATATTATCTCGACTTATTTTAATTATTTAGAATATAATTTCAAACGAAACTCCCCCTTATTTACTTATCTGTTGACAACAGTCAACTCACATCCTTAGTACTTCCTCCGAAAACTTTCGGAAGTACATATATATATGAGGTAAAGTTGTGCCTATCAACAAGCAAAATGCTTGGGGAACTTCGATATAGTTCGATGATTTTAAGTATATGATAGGATTCTTAAAAGGACAAGGAGGGGTAGAGATCCAATACTTCATGCACTGGGGAGACTTCCATATTTATTTTCCGTATGAGAAGGTACCATGTGTACTGAAGGACATACGAAGTATGTAAAATATTCCCCGGTGGAATGGGGAAGCATATAAGGCCCGAATGCGGCTTGGGTGACAACCAGGATGTTAGGAAGTCGTCCCTCTACATGTAGAAAAGGTTATTGTTACCGTTATATGACTGATCATCGTATCTCGAGGGCTCCAGTGAATGTCCTAAATTCTTCCAATTGGAATTTTGATGCAATACCGTAACCCAAGCCTAGGTGTTGGGTTTACCATTAAGGTATTCGCAGGATAATAAATCCACTAAAGAATTGTTTTTAAAAGAAGGTGTGTAACACCAAGGAAAAAGTTTTTTAATAAAACGCATATATCATATATAGCATTATACTTGAGTTTATCATACAGTCATTTCATACTGTACATTCTTATGTTGGGCATTATAGCTCACACTTGTTTTCTTAAATTGACACAACACAATAGTGAATCAAGATGCCTATCATAAAACTCATAGCCAGGAAACAGGTAGGAAACGATCAGCTGTTCTGTAGGATGTTTTGTGCTGTACCACAGGTAGACAGAATAAGCTGGATTGGTTTTCAGTTGTTTTTAGTCCAGCTTATTTATAAGTATGACTTATGTAAGGTAATGAATAAGAAATGAATATTTGGCCGACGGACTAACCTTACTTAAAGGTTATTTCTACGGTAAGACTTAAATACTTTTGGGTTGTAATAATTATCACTTTGTGGATTGATTTACTCTAGTAATGAACGGTTCATTTCCAAGACAATAACCTATAAGTATGTGTGTGATAAGTGTGGGGTTGTAAAAGTGTGAGTATTTATATATTGTGATACGAGATAAGTTTTATATAGTATTCAAGATGGCGTGGCCTCCTAGATCCTTGACCCCGGATTTTGGGGTGCCACATAAATGGTATCAGATCCTTAGGTATCAAATCTTGGAAATGATAGGATATAAAATATGTAGACATAAGAATAATAAATAATCAATTAGAGCTCAAGTCGAGTTCGTTGTCAGGCTACATGGGTAGTTTAGACATTTTTACCCTCAAGGGAATTCCGACTCTAAGTTAGTAACACCTTGCCTATTGTGTTAGGTACCAATGGAGCCTATGGGGGAGGTTGACCCTGTTGATGATATTATGGCCCCTGAGAGTGACCCTACTCCCGAGACGGAGGACCCACCCATTGATGACTCAGATGATGACCCTACTGAGGATCCCCCAAAGGAGGAGACTGACCTTCCTGTCCCCATAGTTGATGATATTGAGATGTCCCAGGGAGATGGTATAGACTAGAGGGATATAGAGATGTACCCTCTCCCGACTGTTCGCTCTCCTACACCTCACCCAGGGATGCAGAGCCTTTTTCCCTACACTGATGAGGACGAGGATGATGGGATGGACGTACAGACCTACGAGGCTCATGACATATCCTCTAGCAATCCAGACTCACCTCTACCACCCCCAGCGACCATACATGTAGTTGTGCACGACTGGATAGTGGCTCAGCTAAATGCTAAGCTCATCGTGACATCTGCCCGTATTGTGGAGCTATGACAGGCGCTGATAGACGAGAGAGCCATCGGGCTAGGATATCCAGGGGATTTCAGAGCTATTTCCCCGACCATAGCCCACAGGGAGATCAATGGGATCAAGCTCCATACCCGGGTTCATATGAGGATGACGGCGATGGGGGGATACATCCCGGTAGTTAACGCAGAGCTGATGTTGGCGGGAGCGATGAGGAGGGTGCGAGACCTCACGTGCAACGACAGTGACTGAGAGTCGAGTGGCAATTTATGGACCTTGTAAAGGGCAGGGTGGCTTGTCACCAATTTTGTTAGGATAACTAGTAGTAGATAGAATTCCTAGACCTTCAGGGTACCCGACATATGTATTTGCATTTCAGTATTCAGAATAAGTGGTGATATATTATAATCAGGTCATCTATGAACTCAGATAATTATTTGACCCCCAAGATATAATTGGGAGACCCTATGGTATATATCTAGCAGTTATTAAGAAATTGATTTCCATAATATTGAACTTGTTTTTAATATGCTAGATAATAAATGACATGCTTACCTATGAATAAATTAATCCAAATGTAATTATTTTGCAATAATATTAACATATTTTCATTGGCAGAAGGATGCCACCCCGTAGAAGAGGAACCAGGGTACAGCCTGCAAAATCTGTTAACCAACAACGGAATGGACCTGACCATATAGTGAATGAGGAAAGTTAAGAAGACCTAAACTATAATGAGTATGATGAGGAAGAGTATGTAGAAGAAGAGGCTGAGGATACCAATCAGGGAGGGAACCCCATGAATGAGTTTACGGAACTTTTAAGGGCAAATTTGAACCAACAGCCCATTCCACCACAGCCGCATTTTTCCCAACAGACTGTGGCCACTGCCTTCAGGGCATTCAAATTCCTCGAACCCCCAGAGTTTCTAGGATCTGTCGACCCCGTTGAGGCACGGGCCTGGCTCAAGGAAATAGAAAAGTCCTTCGAAATACTAGGTGTGGAAGAATGACACAAGACCATTTTTGCTTCTTACATGCTGAAAGGGGAAGCTAACTACTGGTGGGAGTCTAAACGAAACCTCGAGACTGATGCTGTGATTTTATGGGATAGATTTACCCGATTGTTCTTAGATAAGTATTTCCCTAGGTTTATGGAAACTCAAATGGAGATTAAGTTTCTAGAGTTGAAACAAGATAAGATAACTATGGCAGAGTATGAGGCCAAGTTTACTGAGTTGTCATGATTTGTGCCTGGGTTTGTGAATACCGAAGAGAAGAAAGCGTGAAGGTTTTAGCTTGGTCTGAAACAGTGGATCCAGAACCAAGTGGCAGTGCTAGAGCTGACATATTACGCCACCTTAGTGCAGAAAGCCTCAATTGTTGAAGTTGGCAGTGAGCAAAATTTGAAGGAAAAGGAAAATAGGAAGAGGAAGATAGGAAGCCAAGACGGAGGAGGAGGAGGAACCGGGAATATGAGCCTTCCAAGTAGGTTCGTCAGGGGAGTGGTGTCCCAACCTGCGAGAGGTCCCGGATTTAGAAAGGCCCCTAAAGAGAGTGTTGGCCAGGGCGGTGGATAATCTAGGGCAACATTTCATAGCCAACCCCGCGCCCAATACCGGAGTGTCAAACATGTAGAAAAAGACACCCTGGAGTGTGCAGCCAGGCAAGAGCCCCTCTGAAACCAACCCGGACACCTTGTCAACAACTGTAACCAACCCAATGTAATGTGTTTCTAATGTGGGAAGGTAGGGCACATGAAGAAGGATTGCCCGACATTGAAGCCCCCAACCTCAGGGATGAGCAGAGCTGCATCCAACTGGCCCCCAACTGCTAGGACCTTCAACATGACCGTTCAAGATGCTGTCCGAAACACTGATGTGATAGCAGGTACCCTTCTATTAAATTCCAAACATTTAAATGTCTTATTTGATTCTGGAGCAACCAAGTCATTTATATCTCAAGATTTTTCTAAAAAGTTAAAATTTAACGCCATACCCTTACGTGAGGTACTACAAGTGGAGATAGCAAACAAATAAATAATTCTTGTAAATCAAGTACACCCTAAATGCAAGTTGAAATTAGAAGGAAAAGTCTTCGAGGTTGACTTAATCTCATTTGCGTTAGGAGAATTTGATATAATATTAGGAATGGATTGGTTATCCAGTAATGGAGCACAAATAGATTGTAAGCGAAAGAGAGTGAAGATAAGAGTGCAAAATGAAAAGGAAGTAGTGTTCAAAGGTCAACGACAGACCCATAAATTTCTGACCATGCTACATGAAAAGATATTGTTAAATAAAAGTAACGAGATCTATTTGGCGTATGTGATGGATACTAAGAAGGAAGTTCCCAACATACAGGACATACCTATAGTGAATGAATTCGAAGATGTGTTTCCAGAGAACTTACCAGGATTGCTACCAACAAAGAGATAGAATTTGCTATAGAATTAGCACCAGGGATGGCACTAGTGTCCAAGGCCCCTTATAGGCTAGCCCCAGTTGAGATGAAGGAACTAGCTTCTCAACTGTAAGAGTTATTAGATAACGGAATGATAAGACCCAGTGTGTCGCCATGGGGAGCGCCAGTACTGTTCGTAAGAAAAAAGGATGGCAGTATGAGATTATGCATAGACTACCGGGATTTGAATAAGCTGACTATCAAGAATAGGTACCCTCTCCCTAAGATTGATGACCTATTCGACCAACTTAAGGGTGCTGTACATTTTTCCAAAATAGATTTGAGGACAGGATATCACCAGTCGAAAATGAAACCTGAGGATATACCAAAGACTGCTTTTCGCACTAGGTATGGGCACTATGAGTTCTTAGTCATGTCTTTTGGACTAACCAATGCACCCGCAGCCTTTATGGATTTGATGAACAGAGTGTTAAAAAGTACCTAGATATAAGTATGATAGTTTTTATAGACGATATTCTAATCTACTCAAAGACAGAGCAAGAACATGCAGAACATTTGAGGATAGTCTTAAAAATCTTGAGGAATGAGAAATTATATGCCAAGTTCTCGAAATGCGCATTTTGGTTAAGGGAAGTTCAGTTCTTAGGGCATGTGGTGAGTAGCAAAGGAGTTTTTCTTGACCCCGCCAAGATAGAGGCGGTATCCAATTGGGAAACCGAGGTTAGGAGTTTTATGGGTTTAGTAGGGTATTACCAGAGATTCGTGCAAGACTTTGCCAAGATAGCCGGCCCACTGACTAGAATTACCCGGAAAATGGAAAAGTTCGTATGGACAGAGAAATGTGAGGAAAGCTTTCAGGAACTAAAAAGGAGACTGGTGTTAGCACCAGTGCTCGCTCTTCCCGATGAGAAGGGAGAGTTTGTTAGGTCCAAATATACATACAGAGGGGGGGTGAATGTATGTTTTTCGTTTTTCGTTAATTAATTACAACGGAGAATAAACCTCGAAAACGAAATAACCAAACACTAAGAGATTCACGGAATCATTCTTTCTATTAAAAAATTAAACCGTAAAGGTTTGCTTACAACTCCGAATATAAATAATTTGAAGCAACAAATATAGAGAGAACTAAAATAATAACAATCAGTTTGGGGTTCTATCTATCACTCTAAAAATTCAAAACTTCTATCAAAAGATTTTAAATACAATCAAGAGAGCTTTAAATATTGAGTGTTACAAATTTGTAAGGCTTTAATGGTGTGAAATAAATTGGGCAGCAATTCTCTCCTCAATTTCAATAAATGAAATCAACCCACTCTATAAGAAAAATTCTGCAGAGCTTTAATGGTGTTTTGTTGTGAAGTGTTGAAACCAATCTACTGTAATTTGGTTTTGTAGTGGTAGAATTGAAGGAGAGATTAAGAGACTACGTGGCTTAATAATATCCAAGTATTTGAAGTGGCACAGCTTGCAAAGATAATTTGTATGGCGACCAAAAATGTCTGTGGCGACAAGATATACAATACTCCCTGTTGTTGACGTGTGCTTGTGCAAAATGAGACAAACACATTATTTTATTCTCCTATGGCGATGGAACAAAACAGATGAGTGAGGTGGTCGCCAGACGTCCAAGCCACGCGCGAAAGGAAAAGAAATCCAGCCGCCTTTTTCTAAATGCAATATTTACCTATGGCGATTTCTCTATGGCGACAAAGACACACACAGCAGTCTTGTTCTTCAATTTCCAAATCATTGTTTATTTATTTTTTACTGTTTTCTTGCATGCAGTTTAATTGATCGAACAAACAAACATAGCTTTGCATGCATATGCAGCTGAAGGCGAAGAAAAGCATCGAGGCGCCTAGGGAGAGGTTGTGCTGCACACTCCAGGAAGACAGCATAGCAACCCGCGCATTTTTTACACGCGTGCGGGAATCGATTTATGACAGGCTGCCAAGACTTCTTTATAATTTGAGTGTTTCTTTGAAAGTCTAATATTTGTACACGGTATTGGCTGACACACAACAGAGACGAAGCTGCCTGGTTTACTTGTACTCATTTGATTAATACTATTGCACTAGATCTTCCTGGAACCCTGAGCTATATCCACAAAAACAACAAAACAAAAAGAACGAGGCTGCCAATCTGTTCTTTGCAAATATTTGATTTCAATAAATCGAATTTTCTGGCTGGAAACTAAAAATAAATATTTGGTATTTAAAATTAATAAATAAATAAACTTGAATTTATTTATTTATTTAAATAAAAATCAAATTTTTAATTTAATTTACCAAAATTAAATATTGACGTTAAATCAAATAAATAAATGTTTTGAGATTCATTTATTTAATAAAAAATCAATTTTAATTTATTTATTTTAAAATCAAATTGTGATCTAAAATTAAATAAATAAATGAGATAATTTTCACTTATTCATTTAATAAGACATCGATCATTGATTTAAAAATAAATCCAGTAAATTCCCGGACTATACTCTTTTGTATCTGCAGGTCGTTTAGTCTTCTAATCTCCGGGTTTCCGTACTTAAAAGATTTCTAGACTCCTCGAGTACAAAAACCAACTTAATAGTGTTCCTAAAAGTAATACTCTGTTTTCTTTCACGGATCACTGACGTCTCGTGCACGGGTCTGGTTCACAGACGACTAGTTCCGCTCTCATGCCTTCGTATTTTACCCGTACAAACCACTGTTAAGTCTTCTACCAAATATAACCAACTTCACTAGGAATCCTTGAGGTCTTCACAATGATTCTGATAACTGCTTCGACCGACACCAACCTTATTCCTCCGATGCCTGAACATATTAATGAACTTCATACGGATCACTGTTGACGTCATCTTCACTACAGCTAACAAAACCTTTTGTGCATATACCCAATAAACAATATGTACTGATTCCAATGAAACATAGATTATTTCTAAGTCCTTGTTCTATGTTGAGTTATCCAAACCGGTATTGTTGAGATAAACATATAGCTTCAATCTTGCTCAACAATCTCCCCCTATTTGACTGTTACACATGACGGTCAAATAATAATGGAGAAGTAACAGTTTGGAGGATAACTCAACTAACCTTATCCAAAAAATTTCAATCAGCTTTCAACTTTCAATCATGGACTTGGAAATAATACTATCTTATATCTATCACATCTTCTATAAGCATTCAGCTTCATCAGAGAACAGATTCTTCTCTCCCTTATGTAAAGTTGCAGATATATACGTACGTCTTCCAAATAATGTCTTCAATAATCTTCAGATCTTCCTATAAAGCACATAGACAACATTTTGGAATCCAGAACCAAAGCCCAATAATCTCTCCCCCTAAGATGAAGAATCCCTTCCTTAGTACAATAAAGTTAGAAACTCTTCTTCTTAGTTACAGAAAGACTATCAGTCCATAATCTCTGTATAATCTCTCCCCCTTAGTTGAGTAATCCTTCAAAATGTATTCAGAATAAAACCTTAGGATCAACCAACCAAGTGAAGAGACTATTTGGAAACCATTTCTTATAGTGCAAGTATGTGATTTCTGTTTAGTGATCTCACATTGTGTTTCACTCCACTCTACACTCAAGTGTTTGTCACTCAGGCTCACAGTGTGTCACTCACTCAAAGCTCCAAACATCCAAGTGTACCTGCGAGAAAATCCTTTTCATAGAAAAGTTGCCTTCCACCTTCTAGGATGAAAACTCTCAGTCAAGAGATTGAGAAATGTTCCTTATGAGAGGGGAAATTAGGATTCTTTTAAGTGGCAAAATTCCTGATATCCCTCAACTTCCATTAAGAAGTATACCTTATAAACTCGTCAGTTGATATCTGAGTCCTCATTACAAGTTGCTATTTTGACTAAGTCAAAATCATATCCAGATTTGAATTCTAGGAAGATAACCAATGATCAATGATATGCCATTAGGGATCAAAGATTTCTTCTGAAGTCTGTGAAGACTTATCAAAGTAACCAACGAAGATCACATGTTCTTATTCAAAATCAGAGATAAAGATTAGAACATTATCCAGGATTTCAACTTATTGCCATTGACCTTGATATGGTTTGACAATGATTGTTGCGTTAATACCTTCCTTGTGTCTGTGAATCTCACATGTGCATTGGAAACATTTTAACCAAGGGGTAACTCTTATACAGATGCCCTGGCTGACAAGCGAATTTTCAATAGATAACATTATGTTGGGAGAATGCACCTAGTAAATTTTTATATGCCTTTTTCAGCTCTATATCCTTTTGAGAGAATACAGATGGGCTTACAGATGTCTCAGGTTATAGATACTCCACTTCTTTGTAAGAGACAGGGCTGTAGGGTTGACCTTTCCTTCCTTATGTGGTGCTTCTTGGCACTATCTCCCTTATCCTCAACACAACTCCAAAACCAAGTGGTAATTTTGTTTGATCACTGAGTTGATATCTCAAGAAAATTAAGTGAATTAGAACAAAATTTGGGGGATGTATCAGAGTAAGGTAATGGAATACTGTTTGAGAAGTGTTTGGTTCTAATGACTTGGGTTAGAACCTATGAGGTTTGATAGGCTCTTATTCAGTTCCTAAAACCATTGAGGGTGTTGAAGATCACAAACATCCGAAGTACAATATCAGAGAATTTGATGATCAAGAACAGAGTGATTTCAGAACCAGAGATCTTTTATCTTTACTTACCATAATATGGATTCATGAAGAATGTCTCAGATGATCATGCTTTCTGATTCTTTTGACAATGCTACTTAACAAATCTCATCAACTTAAAACAATTACTATTGAGGAAAGAGATGAACATTGTTCTAAACTTATAAGACTTGCATAAAGTAATCAGAGTGTAAGGAATATATCAGGATCAAATATCCAGAACAAATTATAAGCATAAGCAAGATCATCAGAGTTACATAAAGGATCAACCTATAAGTCATATAAGCCATTAATTATGCCAGGAGTGTATACAACAAGTATGCACCAATTGATTAGACATCACAAGACCGAACCAATTTAAAATCTACTCCTAACATAATAATATCAATATCAAGAGTGTTTGCATCAGAGTAAACATATATCATGTAAACATTCAAACAACTCATATATTACATCAAAAACTCTAACTTACTTACCACTAGCATATAACATGTAACACATGGTAATCAGTTAGCTTCAAAATAAGTTTACAAACATGGATATATATAATGAATAGATATGTAAACTTACTTTGCCCTCAAATCATCATCATTGGGGTCGTAAAGTTTACCCGCACCAAATTACATTTGTTGATTTCCAATTAATTGGACAAATTCAACATGCCAAGTTCACTGACCAACTTGTTGAAGGTAGCTTCATCAAGTGGTTTCGTGAAAATGTCTGCAATTTGGTCCATTGTGGGAACATAATGAAGTTCCACAATTCCATTCGTTATATGCTCTCGAATGAAATGATACCTTATATCAATATGTTTGGTCCTTGAATGCAGAACATGATTGTTTGAGATTGCTATGGCACTTGTGTTGTGACAGTAGATATGAATATTCTTCAAATCAAGTCCATAGTCTTGGAGTTGGTTTCTCATCCAAAGAAGTTGAGAACAGCAGCTACCAGCAGCAATGTATTCAGCTTCAGCAGTAGATGTAGAAACTGAATTCTGCTTCTTACTAAACCAAGAAACCAGTCTTGTCCCAAGAAACTGACAGCTTCTTGAAGTACTCTTCCGATCAATCTTACAACCAGCATAGTCAGAATCTATGTAGCCGATGAGATCAAAGCCCGTATCTTTAGGATACCAGATACCTAGATTAGGTGTACCCTTCAGATATCTGAAAATTCTTTTAACAACTATCATATGAGATTCCTTCGGATCAGCTTAGAACCGTGCACACAAGCATGTAGCAAACATAATATCTGGATGACTCGCAGTCAGGTAGAGTAATGATCCAATCATGCCTCGATAATAAGTGATGTCCACCATCTTACCAGACTTATCTTGATCAAGTTTTGTGGCAGTTTCCATCGGAGTCTTTGCAGGTGTTGATTCTTCCAACTGATATTTCTTCAGAAGATCTCTGATGTACTTTATTTGAAAAATGAAGATAGCATCTGATTTCTGACTCACTTGTAATCCAAGGAAGTAGCTCAACTCACCCATCATACTCATCTCATACCTACTATGCATAAGCTTAGAAAACCTTGCACAAAGTGCATCATTCGTGGACCCAAATATAATGTCATCAACATAAATTTGCACAAATATGGTATCATATTTATGATTCTTATGAAACAGAGTCTTATCTATGACACCTCTAGTGAAACCATTTTTAAGAAGAAATTCTGAGAGAGTGTCATACCATGTTCTCGACGCTTGCTTTAGACCATAAAGAGCCTTGAAGAGAAAATAGACAAAATCTTCAAACTCAGGAACTATGAAACCAGGGAGTTGCTCCACATAGACCTCATCTTCAAGCTCACCATTCAGGAAAGCACTTTTCACATCCATCTGATATTCTTTGAAGTTTGAATGTGCTGCAAATGCTAAAAACATCTTGATGGCTTCAAGTCTAGCAACTGGTGCAAAGGTCTCATCGTAGTTAATCCCTTCTTCTTGAGAGTATCCCTTAGCAACCAGTCTCGCCTTATTCCTTGTTACAATTCTATCTTCATCAAGCTTGTTTCTGAAAACCCATTTAGTGCCAATCACTGATTTGTATTTAGGTCTGGGTACAAGCTTCCACACTTTCTGTCGTTTGAACTGATTGAGTTCCTCTTGCATAGCAATCACCCAATCAGGATCTCCAAGAGCTTCATCTACTTTCTTTGGCTCCATTTGAGATAGAAACCCAGAATAGAAACATTCATTTGTTGTAGCTCTTCTAGTCTTGACTCCACTGTCAGGATTACTGAGTATCAAGTTCTGAGGGTGGTTTTTACTCCATACTCTATGTCTTGGTAGACTAGCCCTTGATGACTCAGCATTTCCAAAATTGAGTTGAGTCTGACTACTGGATCCTTGTTCTGCTCCCCTTGAGTTGTTGCCAGCTTGATCTACAGAATCTGAAGCTTGAGGACTGGTCCCTGAGATTGTGTGACTTGTCTCATGACCATTACCTTCAGAATCTGTATCAGAATTATGATCATCATGATCATTGCCATTGTCATTGTTGTCTGAAACAACTTCAGGTTCATCTTCTCCATCAGAAAGATCTTCAACATCAAGATTATCACTGTTATCTTCCTTCTGTATACTTGGGAGCTTGGCGTCACCAAATGTTATATTAAGGCTTTCCACAACCTGTTGATCACTAATCACATACACCCTGTAAGCCTTTGACTCCAGAGAATAGCCCAGAAAGATACCTTATTCTGCTTTAGCATCAAACTTCCCAAGATGCTCATCATCCTTAAGCACAAAGCACTTTCCTCCAAACACGTGAAAGTATTTCACTGATGGTTTCTTGTTGGCCATTAACTCGTAAGGGGTCTTTTCATATATCTTGTTCATCAGGGTTCTGTTTTGAGTATATCATGCAGTGTTAACTACTTCAGCCCAAAAGTAAGTAGGAAGATTGGCTTCATTAAGCATAGTCCTTACAGCTTCAACCAATGTTCGATCTTCCTCTCAACCACTCCATTTTGTTGTGGAGTCCTTGGTGCTGAAAACTGTCTTGAGATGCCCTTTTCGACACAGAAATCATTCAGCCTTACATTTCTGAATTCTGTTCCATTATCTGATCTGATTGTTCGCACAGGCACTCCAGCTTCTAACTCAATCTTGTTGATGTGATCAATAATTATATTAGGTGCTTCATCCTTTGAATGTAAGAATAACACCCACGTGTATCTGGAATAGTCATCAACAACCACTAAGCCATATTTCTTTCTTGACATAGACATGATGTTGACAGGACCAAACAAATCCATATAAAGGAGTTGTAGTGGTTCAGTGATGTCAGTCATTGTCTTCTTCTTGTGTGATGCCCTCTTTGACTTTCCCTTCTCACATGCTTCACAGAGTCCATCAGGACTAAATTCCATCTCGGGCAATCCTCTCACCAGTTCCCTCTTAACCAAGGAATTCATGGTCTTGAAGTTCAAGTGGGAGAGCTTCTTATGCCATAACCAACTTAAATCTGGAGAGGCTTTACTGTAGAAACATGTTACTTGACCATCTGCAGAATTCCAGTCAGCTATGAACAAATCACCCTTTCTAACTCCATTGAGAGTCAGCTTCTCATTCTTCTGATTAGAGATCAAACACTTCTCTTTCTTGAATAGCACTTCACATCTTTTGTCACAGAATTGACTAATACTGAGAAGATTGTGCATAAGACCTTCAACCAGAGAGATCTCTTTAATGATGACATTTCCAATTTCCAAACAGCGATATCCCGTAGTATAACCTTTGCTGTCATCTCCAAAAGTAATCACTGGGCCAGCTTTCTCAACCACCTTTGATAGCAGGGCTCTATCTCCAGTCATAGGCCTTGAACATCCACTGTCCAGAATCCACATGACCTTCTTCTGCTTTATGCCCTAAAAACAAAAGTAATTAAGTTTTCTTTGGTACCCAAACTATGTTGGGTCCAGAAGACTTAGAAGCATTTGAATATATAACATTTCTTTTCACAGAGTTGACATACTTAACAGTTTTTGCTTTATCATTGACTGTTTCCTTGTCACTTTCAGAAGCACCAACAGACTTACTCTTGGGCTTGGTGACAGGTGCCACTTTCCTAGCTTTAGGAGGGCTTACAATCTTTGATTTACCAGTGTTCTTACTAACATGCTTATCATGATTATGAGATGTATTATGTGAGTGTGTGAAATCAAGATAAGTGTGCATGAAAGATACTACACATGGCATGCAAACAGATTTATTACACTTAGAAACTTCAGGCATGTTAGGCATGTTATGCACATAAGCATTCTTAACATTATCTACTTTAACCTTTCTACAAGCATGAATTAGGTGACCAGCAGAACCACAGTTATTGCACAACTTCCTAGGGCCATTATTTCCTATCCTGCCATTTCTACTTCTATTCTTCTTATTCTTGGAAGTAAAACCTAGTCCGGCAAAAGATAAATCAGAGTCACTAGCAACAGACGTAGGTTTCTTTGCCTTTTATCTCCTTGAGAGCTCGAGATCCTCAACAAGCATCTCATGATGAATATAAAGATTATATTCATCAAAGGGCTCAACAGTAGCTTTTTTAAATAGAGGCTTCTTAGCTTCCTTAAGAACATGAGGTGTACTAGGGGGATTAACAACTTTCTCTACAGGCTCAATTTCAACTACTCGTTTCTTAGAAGCTTTTATAAGTTCGTCGTAGTCTAAGCCTGTAACGCCCCCAAATCCGGGGTCAGGGGATTTGGTCGTCACTATGAAACGTCAATCCAAATTAACCTGTTTAATCAATAATTATATGCCAGCGGAAGATATTTATCAAAAATGACCCCAACTAATCCAAGATCTTTTAAGGTTACAGTTCTAGAAACAAGAAATCCAAATTCCACAAATAAATTTTTCACTTTCTTTTTAAACTCTTTTCAATAAATTCCAACTCAAAACTAAACCCACTAGTATAACTTCGAAATGAAGTATACTAGGCCCAAATAAAATATACAACTATAATATAATATAATATAAACAACTTTATACAATAAGACTTACACTAGTCCGCAAACCCTGGACCAACCATCTTCCAAAAGCTTCTTCTTTGCTTCCTCGAATTACGCAGTTAAACAGCGCAAGCTAATCCTCACTGGAGGTTAAATTTAAAAATAGGCAAGTATGAGCGAAAGAAATGCTCAGCAAGTTAATTATAACATATATAGGGTCGTTTTGATATAAAACCGACATCTACATCAGCGCAGAACATAAAAAAAATCATAATTGCTGAATCATAAAATTTTATAGTTGAGGAATCCCAGAATTGATTCCTTAATTATATTCAAAACCATTTTGATACTTTTGAGCGAAAGGCTTCAGCAATACTTTGAATCTTGATGAGAATAAAACTCGTAAAACAGTGTTTACGGAAATATCGTAAACAATAATAACATGAAACAATGATTATGGATTGAATCATAACTTTATTCAAAACCGAACTCTTGAAATTAATACTTATTTTGCTGTCATATCAAATTAGATATAAATACGAACTTTGATGCTCACAACATTCCATACTGAAGTCAACATCAATCATCTATACTAATACCACCTTTGATATTTAACAACAACGTAAGTATCAGCAAAAAAAATAAGAAACTGAATCAAAACCACAATTCACTTTAATCCAAAACAGAATCAGTATTTTTAATCCAAAACAGAATCAGTACTTTTAATCAAAAACAGAATCAGTTGATAAATCATTTATTCTATGAATATCAAAACAATATCATAATTTAGATTGGAATCCTCGAACGACGGTGTGTTGCCGCCGGTGATCAGCCACGGAGCAACACCGGTATGCCGAAGCATATCCAACTAAACAAAGGGGCACCCAAGGCACATATCGGCCTAGCAATATGTTATATCCTGTATAACACATAGCTCACACTGGACCGCCGTCACGGCCTCTTACGCAACCATCCAATCTTAAAAACATTTTATTGAAAGGGGTCATAATACTCGACACCCTTAAAAACTTTTATTCCCCCATTTACTTGGGCAGGAATACTCGCAAAACCAACTCATTTTCTCAAAACCCAAAACATTTGTAAATCCAGTAATTTGATAAGTAAAATCACTTAGCTATTCTGAACATAGAACAGCAGAAGAGTACTTGCATAAACAGAATCATTTAATTCAGCGATATGTAAAACATTTATCTATTCCGAACTGAATAGGGAAAGCAATACTTGCATGATAAATTTTAAAATAAATATCACTTGAACAATAAGTGAAGTTAGAGGTACTTGCATAATATGAATCGAAATAAATGTCACTTGAATGATAAGTGAGGTTAGGGTGCTTGCCTTTGAGATTTTTAGCAGTTAGTCACACTCGTAACATCGCATCTATTCTGACATTCTGTCTCAAGACATCACCATCTTTATTCTACTAATTCTTGGGCCTGCTGCTCATGCAGTGCTGCAACCCACTATTCCATATTATTCAACTCTAGCTTTTATCCACTTCATCTGGTCCTGATCGTCTTGAAAGACTCGTATCTATAATTAAAACATAATACTTTAATCGTCTAATCGATAATCACTCGACGAACTACGCGTCAAAAGCCTATCGTCTACCCATACGATAGCCCATATATAATTAACACAGACAAACACAAGACTCTTGATCCACATACGCACATAATTCATATAGCATATAAGCACATAACTAATGTATCACATAATTTATATCACATATGACTCGGTTCGCCAAAAGGGTCGACTCGGTATGTTTAAAACTGAAATCGGGTCAAAATATGATTTATCGATCAAAAATCGACTCAGAATGATTCGTAAAATAAGCGACCTTTCGAAACAAAAGAATTTGGGTCTCGAAAATATTTTTATTGAAAGCGGAATATTTTTCTGAGTCTGTACGCGTTCGTTTCGTATTAAACAGACGAAAAGTTTATTTATAAAAATATCTTGTCCCAACACGTAATTAGGTTTCGTAAAATTTAATTACATATCCTCGTTCGACGTTTCCGATAATTATAGGTTACGTCCCGTATTTTCGGAATTAATTCCCCGAAAATTGGGCAGCGTCTCCTTTGTTTATCGGCCTACCCGTCGAACATCCCGACATCAAATCAATCACAATACAGTCAATCGCAATCTAAAATCCAATCACCAACTTCAGTTAACAACGTCAATTCACAATTTCACCAATACCAATTAAATATAATTATTAATCATTATCATCCGTATTTTTATGTTTTAATCCGTATTTTACAATTTTTATTCGTATTTTGTGTTTTAAATCGTAGGACTCAGAACAACGTCATCACCGTCCACCGTCGCCTCGCCGAGGCTCATCGCCGACGGCGGTAAAATTTATTGGTGCCCGATATTATTCGGGTTTCCAAATAAATTCCACCGATTATTTAATTATTTTCGCACGAATAAATTCATTTCACAAAATTTTAATCAATTCGTTTTCCTGCAGAAAATAAATAATTTCAATAATAATTTTAATCGGAACAACACGCGCGTACAACAACAGAGAACAACCGGAAAAATCTCACGCCACCATCACGCGCCACACGCGCGGGCGGCGGTGACAGTCACCGGAAACTGCATAGGCAACAAACAGGGGAACACACAATAGGAAACATATATATAGATATATATACGCGAGGCATATATACATACAAGAGTAATCAGAAACAGCACAACCCAGGAATAGCTAAAGCAGCCGGAATAAGACGAAGAAGCCGACAGGGCTTACCGGAGAAATACGGTGGCCGGAGAAGAAAGGAACAAGGAACCGCAACCAGGGAGAAAAAGAGAGATTAACAGGGGAAAAGAAAAAAAATGAGAAGAAGAAGAGGGATATAGAAGAGATGAGAGAGAGATTGAAGGTAGAGAGAAGAGAGAAAGAGCCGAGAGAGGCGAAAGAAATTGAGGAGAAAGGCGGTGGTGGCTGGTGAGGCTGAGTGTGTGTGTTTTTATTTATTTTTTTTTCTTTTCTTGCTTCGCCACATGCCCCAATTTGGCCGCAAGCCTGAATTTTAACGACCGCATCTTGAATTTAACGAAAGAATTTCGAAGATAAAAGCAAATAAAAATAAAAAGAATCATTCCAAAATATAATTAATTTTTTTTGAAATATTTAAAAGTTAATAGAATAAAATTTTTATAATTTTTGAAACATTCGGGAATTAAATACTGATTTTATAATTAAATGGAAGTCAGAAAATCATTTAAAATAAGTAATTAATAAAATATTGATTTCTAAATTTTATAAACCCTTAAAAATAATAAATAAAATTATAGAACAACAAAAATAATTTTTGAAACAGTTTTAGCATTTGTAAGAATAAATATTCAATAAAATCATTTCAAAAGCAAAATAATTCGTACAACTCAATAATTAACTATACAATTAATCTTTGTACTTAACAGATCACACACAATTTGTAATAAAACAAAGCATAGCTGACAGACTCATCCAGTATTTTATTTATTTAATAATTCGATAATTACATTTACATATCGGATCTGAAAATAGGTTACTTAGCCGCTAAGTAACTATAAAAACGATACAATTTGATACCATATTTGGATAATCATCAAAACCGAGCTTTTTATAAAACACCATATACGAAAATAATGTAAAACTATCCCGTCTCTCGAAAATACGGGTTTTGTTGATTACCGAAATAACTATCGTATCGAAAATCTTGCGCCGGGCCGCGCACGGATCAAACCGTAATCCGGATCGAAAAAGTCAAAACACGGAAAATGTCCGGAATTACCATATTAGGTTAGGAAGGAGTTTTCGGAAGAGTTTCGGGTTGTAAAAACGCAAAAACGGTTGAAGTCGGACGATTCCCGGCTTTATAAAATAATTTTATAAATACTCAGAAAATAATTAATAAATTCAAAAGTCATTATAAAATCATCTAACAGTCCAAAAATTACCAGAAAAATATCATAATTATCTATATTTTATTCAGGACATATAAAAATACAAATACTCAAATAATATCACATCTAAACTCCCAAACATCAATTCCACTTATCAGATAATTCACCAAAATTCACATAAAATCACATAAAGAATTTCAAATAATTATAAAAATAATATCTGAAAATATGGGATATTACAATCTACCCTCCTTATAAGGATTCCGTCCTCGGAATCAGCAGAAGAGAACACTAGGGGTCTTCTTGCCAACTTTCAATTTCTATAACATCACTTTTTCCGAAATATCAAATAAAATTCAGATTCATTGTATAACATAATTATCACGGGAGTTTCACTCCTCACAATTGTTCCATCCACATCATTTGACCAATTTCTCAATAGACTCACTTTTAAAGATCGAGAGAAAAAGAATAGAGAGAAAGAGAAAGAAAAGGAAAGAGAAGTAGAGAGAGAAATAAAGAAACAGATTGACTTCGTTATACGCCACTGATATTTTAATCGCATTGCAGTCCACTATCGCTACTGGTAATCCCATCATATAGCCTTACTTCCCTTGACCAAGATAACTCAACCCAACTTGATTGACATACCTTCGAATATTTGAGATAATAAAATAATGGAATTTCAAAGAGAAAAGAATTTCATATCAAAACGGGACAAAAATCTGAAATTGAGAAAAAGGTATTGTTGAAATAAGAGAATAACTGAGAGATCAATATGATCATATGAACTTGGTATTGCGTGTCCAGATTAAGACACTACTAAAGGTTGTTAACCTTCATGTATTCACAACACACACAAGTGATGGCGTCCCATCCAACTCCTATCACACAGACAGGTATACCTTGTGTCCCCTATAGTTAAGGTTGTTCATCTCAGTCAGAATAAAAGAATATCAAAAGAATTCAAATTCAAATGAATAAAATTGAAAAGATTTCAAAGCTGATATTTCTGAAGGAAATGAAATTCAAAGAACAAAATTCTGGCACCAAATGAGCAAGTGGTGTCACATCACCAAGAAACTATCCACCATATAAGAAAAGTGGAAGTTCAATATCACAACTTGACAGAGCTATCAAAACCTGAAAAATAGGCTTCATGACAGCCTCTGGCACATTTAAAACACATATATGATTGACAATGAGTGTTAGGGAATATATCCTCTAACAATTACTTCTTTTTGAGAGATGTCAAAAGAAATTATAGAAAGAGAAGGTATTACCAAAGTCTTAATATTTATCTTCTGTTTGAACTCTTTTGTTAACTCGTCATCCAATTCTAGACAATTCTTCATGTTTTAAGGATATCGATAATCTCCATCGTCGTCGTATCATAGTCTCGGAAGATTCCATAATAGAAATTTGCAGCTTTCCGGAGTTCCATCCAGCTCAGCACAATCATCTCAAACGAATACGCCTATCTTAACTTACTCGTTGGTACTATATCCAATAGTCCAACAGGAACTCGATATGAGCTCAAACGTCCTCACATAGCTATACACATTCCTACACACTCTCGTTTCTAGTTTACTATAACCTCAGCTCTGATACCAACCTGTAACGCCCCCAAATCCGGGGTCAGGGGATTTGGTCGTCACTATGAAACGTCAATCCAAATTAACCTGTTTAATCAATAATTATATGCCAGCGGAAGATATTTATCAAAAATGACCCCAACTAATCCAAGATCTTTTAAGGTTACAGTTCTAGAAACAAGAAATCCAAATTCCACAAATAAATTTTTCACTTTCTTTTTAAACTCTTTTCAATAAATTCCAACTCAAAACTAAACCCACTAGTATAACTTCGAAATGAAGTATACTAGGCCCAAATAAAATATACAACTATAATATAATATAATATAAACAACTTTATACAATAAGACTTACACTAGTCCGCAAACCCTGGACCAACCATCTTCCAAAAGCTTCTTCTTTGCTTCCTCGAATTACGCAGTTAAACAGCGCAAGCTAATCCTCACTGGAGGTTAAATTTAAAAATAGGCAAGTATGAGCGAAAGAAATGCTCAGCAAGTTAATTATAACATATATAGGGTCGTTTTGATATAAAACCGACATCTGCATCAGCGCAGAACATAAAAAAAATTATAATTGCTGAATCATAAAATTTTATAGTTGAGGAATCCCAGAATTGATTCCTTAATTATATTCAAAACCATTTTGATACTTTTGAGCGAAAGGCTTCAGCAATACTTTGAATCTTGACGAGAATAAAACTCGTAAAACAGTGTTTACGGAAATATCGTAAACAATAATAACATGAAACAATGATTATGGATTGAATCATAACTTTATTCAAAACCGAACTCTTGAAATTAATACTTATTTTGCTGTCATATCAAATTAGATATAAATACGAACTTTGATGCTCACAACATTCCATACTGAAGTCAACATCAATCATCTATACTAATACCACCTTTGATATTTAACAACAACGTAAGTATCAGCAAAAAAAATAAGAAACTGAATCAAAACCACAATTCACTTTAATCCAAAACAGAATCAGTATTTTTAATCCAAAACAGAATCAGTACTTTTAATCCAAAACAGAATCAGTTGATAAATCATTTATTCTATGAATATCAAAACAATATCATAATTTAGATTGGAATCCTCGAACGACGGTGTGTTGCCGCCGGTGATCAGCCGCGGAGCAACACCGGTATGCCGAAGCATATCCAACTAAACAAAGGGGCACCCAAGGCACATATCGGCCTAGCAATGTGTTATATCCTGTATAACACATAGCTCACACTGGACCGCCGTCACGGCCTCTTACGCAACCATCCAATCTTAAAAACATTTTATTGAAAGGGGTCATAATACTCGACACCCTTAAAAACTTTTATTCCCCCATTTACTTGGGCAGGAATACTCGCAAAACCAACTCATTTTCTCAAAACCCAAAACATTTGTAAATCCAGTAATTTGATAAGTAAAATCACTTAGCTATTCTGAACATAGAACAGCAGAAGAGTACTTGCATAAACAGAATCATTTAATTCAGCGATATGTAAAACATTTATCTATTCCGAACTGAATAGGGAAATCAATACTTGCATGATAAATTTTAAAATAAATATCACTTGAACAATAAGTGAAGTTAGAGGTACTTGCATAATATGAATCGAAATAAATGTCACTTAAATGATAAGTGAGGTTAGGGTGCTTGCCTTTGAGATTTTTAGCAGTTAGTCACACTCGTAACATCGCATCTATTCTGACATTCTGTCTCAAGACATCACCATCTTTATTCTACTAATTCTTGGGCCTGTTGCTCATGCAGTGCTGCAACCCACTATTCCATATTATTCAACTCTAGCTTTTATCCACTTCATCTGGTCCTGATCGTCTTGAAAGACTCGTATCTATAATTAAAACATAATACTTTAATCGTCTAATCGATAATCACTCGACGAACTACGCGTCAAAAGCCTATCGTCTACCCATACGATAGCCCATATATAATTAACACAGACAAACACAAGACTCTTGATCCACATACGCACATAATTCATATAGCATATAAGCACATAACTAATGTATCACATAATTTATATCACATATGACTCGGTTCGCCAAAAGGGTCGACTCGGTATGTTTAAAACTGAAATCGGGTCAAAATATGATTTATCGATCAAAAATCGACTCAGAATGATTCGTAAAACAAGCGACCTTTCGAAACAAAAGAATTTGGGTCTCGAAAATATTTTTATTGAAAGCGGAATATTTTTCTGAGTCTGTACGCGTTCGTTTCGTATTAAACAGACGAAAAGTTTATTTATAAAAATATCTTGTCCCAACACGTAATTAGGTTTCGCAAAATTTAATTACATATCCTCGTTCGACGTTTCCGATAATTATAGGTTACGTCCCGTATTTTCGGAATTAATTCCCCGAAAATTGGGCAGCGTCTCCTTTGTTTATCGGCCTACCCGTCGAACATCCCGACATCAAATCAATCACAATACAGTCAATCGCAATCTAAAATCCAATCACCAACTTCAGTTAACAACGTCAATTCACAATTTCACCAATACCAATTAAATATAATTATTAATCGTTATCATCCGTATTTTTATGTTTTAATCCGTATTTTACAATTTTTATTCGTATTTTGTGTTTTAAATCGTAGGACTCAGAACAACGTCATCACCGTCCACCGTCGCCTCGCCGAGGCTCATCGCCGACGGCGGTAAAATTTATTGGTGCCCGATATTATTCGGGTTTCCAAATAAATTCCACCGATTATTTAATTATTTTCGCACGAATAAATTCATTTCACAAAATTTTAATCAATTCGTTTTCCTGCAGAAAATAAATAATTTCAATAATAATTTTAATCGGAACAACACGCGCGTACAACAACAGGGAACAACCGGAAAAATCTCACGCCACCATCACGCGCCACACGCGCGGGCGGCGGTGACAGTCACCGGAAACTGCATAGGCAACAAACAGGGGAACACACAATAGGAAACATATATATAGATATATATACGCGAGGCATATATACATACAAGAGTAATCAGAAACAGCACAACCCAGGAATAGCTAAAGCAGCCGGAATAAGACGAAGAAGCCGACAGGGCTTACCGGAGAAATACGGTGGCCGGAGAAGAAAGGAACAAGGAACCGCAACCAGGGAGAAAAAGAGAGATTAACAGGGGAAAAGAAAAAAAATGAGAAGAAGAAGAGGGATATAGAAGAGATGAGAGAGAGATTGAAGGTAGAGAGAAGAGAGAAAGAGCCGAGAGAGGCGAAAGAAATTGAGGAGAAAGGAGGTGGTGGCTGGTGAGGCTGAGTGTGTGTGTTTTTATTTATTTTTTTTTCTTTTCTTGCTTCGCCACATGCCCCAATTTGGCCGCAAGCCTGAATTTTAACGCCCGCATCTTGAATTTAACGAAAGAATTTCGAAGATAAAAGCAAATAAAAATAAAAAGAATCATTCCAAAATATAATTAATTTTTTTTGAAATATTTAAAAGTTAATAGAATAAAATTTTTATAATTTTTGAAACATTCGGGAATTAAATACTGATTTTATAATTAAATGGAAGTCAGAAAATCATTTAAAATAAGTAATTAATAAAATATTGATTTCTAAATTTTATAAACCCTTAAAAATAATAAATAAAATTATAGAACAACAAAAATAATTTTTGAAACAGTTTTAGCATTTGTAAGAATAAATATTCAATAAAATCATTTCAAAAGCAAAATAATTCGTACAACTCAATAATTAACTATACAATTAATCTTTGTACTTAACAGATCACACACAATTTGTAATAAAACAAAGCATAGCTGACAGACTCATCCAGTATTTTATTTATTTAATAATTCGATAATTACATTTACATATCGGATCTGAAAATAGGTTACTTAGCCGCTAAGTAACTATAAAAACGATACAATTTGATACCATATTTGGATAATCATCAAAACCGAGCTTTTTATAAAACACCATATACGAAAATAATGTAAAACTATCCCGTCTCTCGAAAATACGGGTTTTGTTGATTACCGAAATAACTATCGTATCGAAAATCTTGCGCCGGGCCGCGCACGGATCAAACCGTAATCCGGATCGAAAAAGTCAAAACACGGAAAATGTCCGGAATTACCATATTAGGTTAGGAAGGAGTTTTCGGAAGAGTTTCGGGTTGTAAAAACGCAAAAACGGTTGAAGTCGGACGATTCCCGGCTTTATAAAATAATTTTATAAATACTCAGAAAATAATTAATAAATTCAAAAGTCATTATAAAATCATCTAACAGTCCAAAAATTACCAGAAAAATATCACAATTATCTATATTTTATTCAGGACATATAAAAATACAAATACTCAAATAATATCACATCTAAACTCCCAAACATCAATTCCACTTATCAGATAATTCACCAAAATTCACATAAAATCACATAAACAATTTCAAATAATTATAAAAATAATATCTGAAAATATGGGATATTACAAAGCCTATCCCAACCTTTCCACCTACTACTTGATCAGCTATGAGCTTCTTAGCAAGATTTGTAGAATCAGTAAAAGCATGCAATTTAGTTTCTAATTTTGCATTCTTGTTCTTAAGCACTTCCTCTGTTTCAAGGTGCTTAGTAATCTTAAGCTCTAAATATTTATTGGTTTGCTTAAGATTCTCAATACTGACCCTATCTAGAACTAACTTATCATTTTTATCTTTAACTTTCTTTAGTTCTACTTTAAGGTCTTCGACATCAAGCAGAGTACATCTTAGTGTAGTACTAACATTTCTATACACTTCTTTTACGGCATCATGTTGCTCAACGTATTCCTTTGAATTGCATCGTGCCTTAAGATAGTGATGAGAAACAACATTTCCATACACTAGGACAGTCTGCCTGAAGGCGACGCAGTGTTCATTCTCACACAAGTTATCTGGAGGTAAAGCACGAATAGTTGGAAATGTTACCTGAGATGAAGTTTCTGCCATCAATGCAAGATTTCCATATTGCTCTTCTTCATCATCAGTGTCATCCCAGCTCTTCCCCTCAGCTATGTAAGATTTCACTGGATACTTCCTTGAGCTACCTGATTCCTTCTTCTGATAAGCTTTGCCTTTATCCTTTCCTTGCCGAGACTTTCTGCACTCAGTGGCAAAGTGCCCAACCTCATCACAGTTATTACATCTGAACTTGCTTCTATCAACCATCCCTATCTTGTAACCTGATCCAGAAGATGAACTTGACCTCTGACCTCGGTTGCTGCTTCCAGAACCCCCAAAGCCTTGCTTCCTTCTAAACCTGATGTTACTGAACATCCCAGCTAAGTTGGTCATAGTAGGATCTTCCATACTTTCAGCTCCTCAGTGGTGTAGTAATCACTTGGACTCCCAGAGAGGTTTCCATAATCCATCTCAGCTTCAAAAAGCATTTCAGCTTTAGACTTAGGCTTTTCAGCAGTAATGTCAAGCTCTTTGATTCCACTGGATACAAGAGCAGTTGTCTTGAGTAGTTCAGTGTTAGGTCTCACACACTGTAGAAGGGGGTTGAATACAGTATTTATCACAATCAAATCGAATATAAGAACACAGAAAACAGATTTTATTAAACACAATAAACTCTGTTACAATATGGAATTATCCTCTCTCAGTGATGAACAATTTATCACGAGAGCTGCTAGGGTTACAATGAATAATAACTTCGATTATGATAACACATATAGTGTAAACCCTATGTCCGTGTTTATATACTACACAGTTACAAGATAAATTCTAATTGATATGGAATATAATTCTGCTTCCTAAAATATATCAACTAGTTATCTTTTCTTCCAAGTATTCTATTCTTCAGAGAATTCCTTCTTCATGCATATCTCTTCTTGCGTTTATCTTGATCTTCTTTCCTTTCAATCAGCCGCCTTCCTTATCTGAAAGTCTCCTTAAGTCCTGATATTATCTCTTGATAAATATCTCCTAATAACTTAAGTTCTGACAACTTAAGTTCTGACTTCAGTATAAGTACTGATTTCCAGTTAAGTACTGATTTGTCCTGTTAAGTAAGATTTGAAAACTAAACACAAATCATATTAGTCATGACATTATCATATATATCTAACAATCTCCCTCAACTTGTAAATTAGCATAATATACAAGTTTAACAGATATTTGATGATGTCAAAAACATTAAGTACAAATGCATGAAAATTTGACTAGATAACTACAACTTACAGTCCTTGTAGCTTTACCATCCTCAAGGTCTGATAACAGCTTCAGTCTGTATACACATCAGAATTTAAGTAGTTGTAGATCTTTGACTTGGCTTCAATTACTGATCTCTTTGATATCAGGAGTTGTTCTGAGATAGTTCTTTAACAAACATCTCTCAGCATATTCAAGTTCATTAATCATCCTTCTTTTAGCATTCTTCAATTAAACTGTATCTTCACCAATTTGAAAAATAGCAGCCCTGAGATCATTTATTCTAGCTTTCCTTATGTCCTGATCTAGTCTGATTACATATGCCTTGTTAGACTCAAGATTGAATTCCACAGCCTTATAACCCAGAAAAGTAGTTATAATCTTGGCAGAGTTAGGCTTCATCTCGACAATATCACCTTTGTGATCTCTGTACTTGGACATTATATGCTGTCAGACTTTACAGAGTAAAGCTTCTTCTGTCTTTGAATTTGAGTCTTCAAATAATTTGCAGCACCATCTGTTAATCTGTTCTTTACTTGAAGTAAGAATAGAACATGTTCTAGTTCCTCAAAATACTTCAGTGGTATAGGATTCTGCCTAATATGGTATACCCTTCCATCTATCATAAAATATAACAAGATGTGTTCTTTCAAAAATGTAAGGTAAACCATCTGTACAGATTCAAGCTGATTCAATCTTTCAGGAGTTGCTCCAACACCTAGTTCACTTAAAGAAGTTGGATCATTGGTTGTATTATGTATTCTTCTTTCATCAGCACTACCCAATCCAGATTTATCTCTAGCTTCTTTTCTAGTAACAACTCTTGCTTCAAAACCACTTGTTGCAGTCTTCAAAGATTGAGTCTTTTTAGCTTTGGTGAATCCTGGTAGGAGTAACTTTGAAGGTTTAACATGAGCAATGTCAGAGGTTTCCTTTTCCTTATCTTCTGATATCAAGCCAACTTGAGCTATGTCAGAGGTTGCTTGCTTTACTGTCATATCAGAACTTACTATATCTTGACTCTGAACAACATGAGCCACGTCAAAGGTTGTTTGAGAAATCTTCCTTTTTTATCAGAGTAAGACTAGCATCTTTATCAGATATTTCTTCATCCATGAATGGCACATAAACCTTTACAGGTTTATCAACTTTTTCTTTGCCCTTGGACCTTGAATCTATCTCCACTTGTGAGTTGGCTTTTGTTGCCTCAAGATTTGTCCTTTCTTTTATCACAATGCATTTAGCCTTAGGAACGACAGAAGCTTTAGATTTGGAGTTGACTTTTTCTAACTTAAGTCTAGCTTCTTCTTCATTTAGACTCTCAAAGTCCATTCCTGGATTTTCTTTCAGAAATAACTGTCTTGAACATCAAGTTCCAGATGTTCATCAGAACTTATCCTTTTACCAGTATCAGAACTTATTCTTCTCCCAGTATCAGAAGTTGTTCTTTAACTTGTAGTTCCAGCTTTGCTTGATGAAAAACCTTTACCTTCACCATGACCTCCACCCATTCCAGAGTTTCCCTGGTCATCTTTTTCATCATCCTTTCCCTTCAGTGTCTTAACAGTTTTGCATTTGGACTTAATTACTTTCTCCCCCTTTTTGGCATCAGCGGGTAAAAGAAGAGAGAGAAGCAATTCCACTGAGGATTGGATCTCATTGAGTTGATTTTGATGAGAAGCTTGATTCTTCAAAATTTCATCAATCTGAGCATGTTGCTTCTCCTGAGTTTTCTCAATGTACTCAACTCTGTCAAAGGTAGGTTTGAAAAACCTTTTCTTGTCCAGCTTGACAAGCATATCTTGCTGATTTATGGATTCCTGAACCTTGTCTACCTTGGCCTGAGTTACAGATTGTTGAACTTAAAGGTGCCTTATACTTAGTGCAGTAACTCTGAGCTGTGTCTTGAAATCATCATTGAGTAGCATCTCATCAGCTTTGGTCAAGTGGTCAGAAAGTATGGTTGAAGAAGGAACAAAATCAACTTTGTTCCATTCCTTAGTCCACTCCCTTCCTCTAGGAGTTTCACTCCAAGGTGTTGGTGCCTCTTCTCTAACAAACTTCTTGATTAATTCAGCTTTGTTTGGAGTTTATTGAGGGGCATGTCCAGATGGACCAGCTGCATCAACATCTATATTGGCAGCAGCTTCACCAGTAAATTCATCATTAGCAGCATCAGAACTTATAGAATCAGCATCATCAGCATCCTCTTATAAAAGAATAGTATGAGAGGCTATTGAGGCTTCAACATCATCCTCTAAGTGCTGATCTCCAACTAAGTTCTGATCAACAGCCAAACCTTGATGCCCACCTAAAATCTGATTTTCATCATCCAGATTCAGAATTGGTGTAGTAGGAATATCTTCATTAAAATCAGCATCTAGAATTGGTGTTATTGGTGGAGTGATTTGAGTTGGTGGAGCTTCTAAGTACAAAACCTCAAGCACAATCAAGTTATGAATATCAATCTCAGCACTTGTACCTGGGTCATCAGTATGTACTTGTTCAATGATAGGTGACACAGGAGGAGTAGGCACTCTGTCTTGAGTAGTTTCTGGTTGTGCTGAAGGAAGTAATTCAATAACAATTGGTTCTGTTGGGATCAGAGATTCCTGATCCCCTTCCTTAGTTGCTTCCTCATCTTCTGATCCTAACTCAACTGTGTCCCTGTGAGCTCTTTGCTTTTTCATTTTCTTCAAAGGTGGAGACACTGTAGGAGTTTTATCATCAGGATTTAGCTTTCTAAGCCTTTTGAGAGGCCTTGAACTCCCAGCTACAGTGTCTTTCTGAGAAGAGATCTTCTCAGCTTCTACTTCAACAGATTCAGATATGGGAACCTGTTCCTCATTGTCTGACTCATCTCTCAGAACAAGTTTCCTTCTCTTCTGTTGAGTCTGAGGTACTATCTTAGTCCTCTTGGGTTTGGAAGATGAAGGCTTCACAGGATGTGCTGAAGGTTGAGATTGAGATGACTGTGATGTTTTGAAATATGTCCTGATTGAGGGTTGAGTAGGTTGAGGTTGAGAAGTTTGAGGTGTTTGTGTAGATGTGGTATGTTCTGATGGCTGTTGTGGTGGCTGGGATGTGGGTTGAACATCAGGGTAAACAAATGTGTAGGTTTGAGGATCAGCATTTACCAATATATGTTTCACTAATTGAGGTATTTGTAAGGGTCTAACCACTTGTTTCTTAATGTCAGCATTTAACAAATCATTAAAAGCCCTTTTTGCAAGCTTAAAGGGTGGAATTAAATCAGTGGTAGGTTGGGGTTCATCAGCACAACAAAAAGTATATATAAGCTGACAGAATCTAGCAAAGTATACTACATTCCTATCCTCTGTCAACCTATCCCCTATGAAACCTAGCACAGCACTTGCAAAATCAAAGTGAGTTTGATGAATAAGAGCATACCCGATTTGCTGGCTCATGATTGGAATAGCATCAAAGTTAGAGCATTTATTGGCGAATGCCTTAGTGATGCAATCAAAGAAAAAGCTCCATTCTTTCCTGATATTTGCTCTTTTCAGATGCCCAAGCTTTCCCAAACTTTTCTCATAACCCAAACTGGCCATAAGCTGTTGTAGAACAGGGTCCTCCGCTGTTGAGAATGTACAACCTTCTGGTAAGTGGAGAGCTTTGCGAACTGCCCCAGGAGTTACTACATGTTCAACATCATTTACTTCAAATATGATACTTGGAGTACCAATAGCACCACCATCATCAAAAATCCCAGTCCACCAAAACGTCAGTACTTGTTGGCTTGAAATGGTTTGAGGTTGGGTCAAAGCATACCCAATCTCACTATTTGCTAAGAAATATTGCATAAAGTGCAAATCTGATGGAGCTTCAGCCTTGTTCAAGATTGCAGTATAGTTATTTGGTACAAACTTGGCTCCATCAACAATTCAATCCTTGGGCGCCATCAGAAATTAGTGAGAAACTTGTTTGCCTGAAAGGTGTTTGTTGAAATGTCTGTAGAGTGAACCATCAGAAAATGTGAGGGAATAAGAAAAGAGAGAGAGTGAAATAGAATAAAAATATGAATAAAAGATTTTAAAATCTTTTATCTCTTTTACTTAGACAACCCACAGTATAGCAGTTAATGTGGAGTGGAACAGACCTTTACACCTGTCAAACATGCAGCAGTTAAGGCAAAAGTTAATGGGCAAGGTAAATAAGCAATTATGACTTTGCACGTTCAGTTTTTAAAAAAAGATGTTCCCACTAAACAAATGATTATTACTGCTTTATCTCACATAAACTAATATTAAAAAAAATGTGACCGTTGAGGTAATGACCAAAAATAAACCAAGTAAATAAATACTACCACGTCAGCATCAGAACTTGATTATTATCAGAATTTAAAAGTCATCCGAATATGGCTTCTTCACTCGAAAAGTGAATGTTTATTCCTGTTATTCTTCACACAAATATTAATATGGGTACATCAGAACTTAATCATCAGAACTTCAATCAGAACTTGTCCTCGGAATTTATGCAACTAACACTTAAACAGTTCATCCAAAATAACATTTATCACCACAGTAATTTTCATCATTCATATGGAGTGTATGTGTGCGCATTAAGCTAAATATCAGACAAAGAGTAAAGTCTGATTCACTTCAGTACATCTTAGAAATAAGGCATAACTAAGAACTTTGCTTAAAATCTGTCATTATTCTGAAGTCTACAATAGAATGAGTTCATGCATGAGTCCACCTCAACTGTTTTTGTGCTCATTTTATGCATCTTTTGAAATTCCTTTTTACAGTGGCTTCTCAGTGTAAGTGAGTCACAACTGCTTATCAGAATTTATGCTATTATCAGAGTATTTCTCCAGTAATAATAGAGTGTGAAAAGTCACCAAGAAATTTTTATGTTGCTTTTCTAATGCATATTACTTAATACCAGCAATGCACTTGGGTCTTCCCTTCCACATTTTTACTCTAGATCTCAAAGGAGTACCTGATTTTTATTTCTTTTCTTTTCTTTTTCTTTTGATAAGTGAGACTTATCAGCACTTAGTTCATTCACCAGATTTACTAACATCAGAACTTAACAAATAAGAAGCACTAGTCTAGTTTTTGACTTAGTAATAAGATACACAAAGTAAACTTAACTAAGCTCAATATCAGAATTTGCTTGTGTTAAGAGATTTCCACATAAATGATTACTTCAGACATGGGATCTTTAGTATATTAAAGACTACTAGTTCAGCATTTAGCACAATTATCCTCATTGGATTGAATAGTCACAAAAATATTCATATCACTATCAGAGTTTAGAAATTCACATCAGACAACAATCAATATTTAAGCAAATTTTCAATTTAGGCACAGAATTCACAAAGACAGTAATATCTGTAAATACTGATCATAAAGTCTGATGTATCAGAACATAAACTAAGCAGATTTGGAAAACGAACCCGAAACCATTCCAAGTTCATTTACCAATCTTGTAAAGGTTGCTTCACATAGTGGTTTTGTGAAGATATCTGCTAGTTGTTGATCTATTGGAACAAAATGCAATCCCACTGTACATTCATCCACATATTCCCTTATGAAGTGGTACCTAATGCTGATGTGCTTTGTCATTGAGTGTTGAACTGTTGAACTGGATTACCTGTCATAGCAATAGCACTTTGATTATCACAGTAAATAGGGATTTTAAAATATATTAACCCATAATCCAATAACTGATTCTTCATCCAAAGAATCTGTGCACAACAGCTTCCTGCAGCAATGTACTCTGCTTCTGCAGTTGATGTGGAAATTGACTTCTGTTTTTTGCTAAACAAAGAAACTAATCTGCCTCCAAGAAATTGGCAGCTTCCACTTGTGCTTTTCCTATCAAATTTGTATCCTGCAAAATCTGCATCTGAGTAACCTATTAGCTTAAAGTCTTATTCTCTAGGATACCACAATCCCAGATCAACTGTACCCTTAAGGTATTTGAAAATTCTTTTCACAGCTGTTAAGTGAGGTTCTCTTAGGTCTGCTTGAAATCTTGCACAAAGACAGGTAGCATACATGATATTAGGTCTATTTGCAGTTTGATAGAGTAGTGAGCCAATCATACCTCTGTAATCAGTAATATCTACTGATGTACCAGTATCCTTATCCAATTTTGTTGCAGTGGCCATATGAGTGGATGCACTTGAACAGTCTTGCATTCCAAACTTCTTCAACAAATTTCTGGTGTACTTAGATTGACAAATAAAAGTTCCTTCTGCATTCTGCTTGACTTGAAGGCCCAGAAAATAGCTAAGTTTTCCTATCAAACTCATTGGATATCTTGACTGCATTAGCTTGGCAAACCTTTTACAAAGTCTGTCATTTATAGAACCAAAAATGATATCATCAACATATATATGCACCAAAAGTAAGTCCTTTCCATGGTTGAGATAAAATAGTGTTTTGTCAATAGTCCCTCTGTTAAATCCACTTTCCAGAAGAAACTGAGCTAATGTCTCATAACATGCTCTTGGAGCTTGCTTAAGGCCATAAAGTGCTTTGTGAAGTCTGTAGACTTGATTACGAAATTTTGAATCCACAAAACCTGGAGGTTGTTCAACATATACTTCTTCTTCCAATTCTCCATTAAGAAAAGCACTTTTTACATCCATTTAAAAGACTGTAAACTTTTTGTGAGCAGCATAAGCCAAAAATATCCTTATGGCTTACAATCTAGCAACCGGTACAAATGTTTCATCATAATCAATTCCCTCCTGTTGAGAATATCCTTTTGCAATCAGCCTTGCTTTATTTCTTGTAATTATGCCATCACTATCAGTTTTGTTTCTGAACACCCACTTTGTACCAACAACATGTCTGTTATTTGGTCTTTGTACTAGGGTCCAGACTTTATTTCTTTCAAATTCATTTAACTCTTCCTGCATTGCTTACACCCAATCAGCATCTTGAAGAGCTTCTTCCACTTTCTTTTGTTCAGTCTGAGAAAGAAAAGAGTGATAGAGACATTCATTTGATGGAGTTGTTCTAGTTCTGACACCTGCATCAGGATTTCCAATAATTAAGTCAGGTGTATGTGCTTTAGTCCCCTTCCTTATAGATGGAAGGTTTTCTCTAAAACTGGATGCTCCCTCATGATCCATGTTGTCTTCATCAACCTTTTCTGATGCTCCCCCTGAAATTATGCTCTATGAGTTGGATCCTTCAAAATTGAAGTTCCCAGAATTATCATAACTTGGCCCATCAGAATTTGATGAATCAGAATTTGAAGAGCCAATTGTAGGTTCTGATGCTTCTTGAGATGTGGTTGTATCTTCAGTATGCTCCCCTTGCACAGGTACATCTTCCTTTGGCGTAGTCACCACAGTTTCAAAATCATCAGAGTTTAATCCATCAGAGTTTGCAGTATCAGGATTTAGACTGTCGGGATTTAGACTGTCAGGATTTACAGTAGCAGAATTTAAAACTTCATTCTCAAATCTCAGCTGATCATGATCTTTGAAATCTTCAAGTCCTGTTATCTTCTTATCATCAAAAGAGACATTGATAGATTCCATGACAAACCTTGTTCTTAAATTGTAGACTCTGAAGGCTTTTGTGGAAAGTGGATATCCAACAAAAATTTCTTCATCAGCTTTTAGATCAAATTTGGATAGCTGTTAAGGATGAGTCTTAAGAACAAAACACTTGCATCCAAATACATGAAAATACTTCAGATTTGGCTTCTTTTTCTTCACCATCTCATATGGTGTCTTTCCATGCTTGTTAATGAGTGTTGCATTTTGAGTAAAACAAGCAGTCTGCACAGCTTCAGCCCAAAAATAGGTTGGTAACTTTGCCTCATCAAGCATAGTTCGTGCACCTTTAATGAGAGTTCTATTATTTCTTTCAACAACTCCATTTTGCTGTGGAGTTCCAGGAGCAGAGAATTCCTGCTTGATTCCTTGGTCTTTGCAGAACTCTTTCATAATCAAATTCTTGAACTCAGTTCCATTATCACTTCTTATGATTTTCACAGAGTCTTTAACCACTTTATCCAGTTGTTTGATATGATCAATCAAGATAGATGCAGTTTCACTTTTTGTGTGCAAGAAATACACCCATGTGTATCTGGTGAACTCATCCACTATGACCATATCATATTTCTTCTTTGCAATAGACATGACATTCAGTGGACCAAATAGATCAACATGTAGTAGGTGATAAGGCTCAAGAATTGAAGATTCAGTCTTGCTCTTGAATGAAGATTTTCTTTGTTTTGCCTTTTGACAGGAATCACAAAGGCCATCAGGAGCAAATACTGATTTTGGCAAACCTCTCACAAGATCTTTCTTGACTAGTTCATTTATATTGTTGAAATTTAAATGAGAGAGTTTCTTATGCCAATTCCAGCTTTCTTCAATTGATGCTCTACTTAATAGACCAAATTGCAGAACCATCATTACTTGTTGAAAGCTTGGCTTCATAAATGTTACCATGCCTGTATCCTTTCAGAATAACTTTGCCTGTAGATTTGCTTACAAATTCACAGTGTTCTTCAAAGAAATCCACATGATAACCTCTGTCACAGATTTGACTAACACTCAGCAAATTATGTTTAAGTCCTGAGACTAGAGCTACTTTTGCAATGATGACATTCCCCAGATTTATATTGCCATATCCCAAGGTTTTTCCCATGTTGCCATCTCCATAAGAAACACTTGGGTCAGCTTTCTCCACAAAGTCTGATAGCAGGGCTTTATTTCTTGTCATATGTCCTGAACATCCACTGTCCAGAACTAGGATATTTTTCCTGTTGCCCTGCAATCACAAAGACCACTAATGATTAGTTTTAAGGACCCAGACTTGCTTGGATCCCTTGGCCTTATTAAGTTTATTAACATTTGCAGCGGATTTAGCATCAGAGTTTATGTTAACATTTTTCTTATCATCATTTACACTATCAGACTTTGCATCAGAACTTACACTAGAAGGAATAATGCTAACTTTCTTTAAAGAAGGTTTTATTTGATAATAATCATAGTACAAACTATGATATTTCTTACAAGTATAAATGGAATTCCATAAACTACCACAATGAAAACAAGGATTTTGTGGCCTATATCTAACAGACTGACTCTTAACTCCTGACTTTGAAGGTAAGGAGTTTATGTTCTTATTTTTCCTGCAAAATGAAGCCAGATGGTTAGAATTTCTATAGTTATAACATTTCTTTCTAGGAGCATTAGGACCAGGCTTATAATCATTACTTTTATTCACACCTTCCTTTCCATTCCTATTTTTCCTAGGTAGCTTTACCTTGTTTACATTCTTAACATCTTTCAGCTTATGCTTAAGCTGCTTCTTAGTCATTAAGCCTATGTTAACTTCAGTTGGCTTATCCTTTTTTGGTTTTCAAAAGTTAATTTCTCTTTAACTTCTGATTTATCAATATCAGACTTTACAACTACAAACTTAATAGGATTTACCTTTAGCTTTTGTTTAACAACTACATGCCTAATTTCTACAGTTCCCTTATCATTCTTATCATCTCCATAACCTAAGCCTTCTTTCCAGTTTCCACTACTTAACAAATTTTGAGTTGTTCTGCCAGAGTTAGTCCAAGTCCTGATAATCTCTCTTTCCTTTTCTAACTCAGTTTTTAGAGATTCATTTATTTTAAGTACTTCATCCCTAACATAAAAGGCATCATCTCTATCTTTCTGAGTTTGATGAAACATGACTAACTCTTTTTCTAAATAATCATTCCTCTTTTTATAAGCAAGATTTTCAGAAGTTAATCTTTCACATGTTAAAGTTTGATCTCTATAACTAATGAACATGGTTTTAAGATATCTTCTAAACTCAGTAATATCATCAGTATGAAAGACATAAGTAGTTTGAGGTACCTTTAACTCCGCATTATCAGAACTGCTATCAGCATTTGCTATCAAGGCATACTTCACCTCACTTTTAGAATCTGAAGTGTCTGTCCATCTTTTCTTATTTGTGACAAGAGCCCTGCCTTTGTCACTCTTCACTTTCTTGCAATCAGGAGATATGTGGCCTTTCTCACCATAGTTGTAGCACTTAACATTTGAGTGATCTCCTCTGTCAGACTTTCTTCCTTCGCCTTCAGATTTTCTGAAACCCTTCTTATCAGAACTTGCACCTTTCCTGGAAAATTTATTTCCCTTTCTGAATTTCATGTATGCAATCCTTGTGATTCCTTTCACCATAAGAGCACACAGCTTCATCATCTCTTCATCAGCATCCATCTCAGGTAAGCTTTCAGTTTCTGAGTCATCATCACTATCAGAACTTGATGACTCAGTATCAGACTTTGTGATGAGAGCTTTTCCTTTGCCTTTCCTTGAGGCAGCTGCTTTGGGGAATTCCTCCTCAGCCTTTAGAACAACTGTCCTTGACTTTCTTCCATTCCTCTTGCTTCTTTGTTCCATCTCAAGTTCATGAGCCTTAAGCATCCCATAAATTTCATCAAGAGTTGTTTCTTTAAGACTATAGTTGTCTCTTATAGTGGTGGCCTTCAAATCCCAACTTTCAGGAAGAGCTAACAGAACTATGCAGCAAGTGTCGTACCCTAGCATCCTTAGCAATCGATGAGATATCTTTAGCAGTGTAATCACTCGTCTCCTTTGGAACAGACTTTGCTGGTTCACCTGCAACTACAACAGAGAGTTTGGTTGGCTTGTGTGGTCCTTCATTGATTCTGTCAAGGTATTTTGGATCTATAGCTTCCAAAAACATAAACATCCTCACCTTCCATATGGGATATTCAGATGGTTTCAGTATGGGAACTCTAATAGTCTCATATCGACTATGAATTTGAGTCTTTGGAGGTTCTTCAGTTTTGGTGGGCTTGGTTGGAGTTTGTTCTTCTTCAGACATGATTGTTTTTGGATCTTAAACTGTTTGTGTGTTAACAGATCTGCTCTGATACCACTTGTTAGGTCTCACACACTGTAGAAGGGGGTTGAATATAGTGTTTATCACAATCAAATCGAATATAAGAACACAGAAAACAGATTTTATTTAACACAATAAACTCTGTTACAATATGGAACTGTCCTCTCTCAGTGATGAATAATTTATCACGAGAGCTGCTAGGGTTACAGTGAATAATAACTTCGATTATGATAACACATATAGTGTAAACCCTATGTCTGTGTTTATATATTACACAGTTACAAGATAAATTCTAATTGATATAGAATGTAATTCTGCTACCTAAAATATATCAACTAGTTATCTTTTCTTTCAAGTATTCTATTCTTCATAGAATTCCTTCTTTATGCATATCTCTACTTGTGCTTGTATTGATCTTCTTTCCTTTCAATCAGCCGCCTTCCTTACCTGAAAGTCTCCTTAAGTCCTGATATCATCTCCTGATAAATATCTCATGATAAATTAAGTTCTGACAACTTAAGTTCTGACTTCAGTATAAGTACTGATTTCCAGTTAAGTATTGATTTGTCCTGTTAAGTAAGATCTGAAAACTAAACATAAATCATATTAGTCATGACATTATCTAATATATCTAACATTGAGTATTCTTGCTATCAACTGTTCCTCCACCATAGATAATTTTCCTTTGTTCCTGCTCCATTTCATGAGTTTTCAGCTTACCATACAACTTCTCAAGTGTCATGGTTTCGAAGTCAACACGCTCACGAACAGATGAAGCCTTGTTCTCTAGATGGTGAGGTAAGACAAGCATAAACTTCCTGTTGACTTCTCTCTGAGGATAAGTCTTGCCATGAATACTTAATTTGTTTAACAGCTTGTTCAGTCTTTCAAAGACTTGAGTAATACTTTCTCCAGGCAAGGACTTAAAGGCCTCATATTGTGAGGTGAAAATATCCAATCGATTCTGCCTGACATCTTCAGTTCCTTCCATAAGCAGTTCTATGGTTTCCCACATGTGCTTTACACTCTCACAGACCATAATTTGGTGACTCATATCATCATCCATCGAATCCACCAAAATAAGCTGCAGGCCTTCATCTAGAGCTATTAGTTCTTTGTCACGTGTACTCCATTCAGCTTCAGGACATGACATTCTCATATTAGGCAACTCCGGATGATCCTTTATTGGCACTTGTCTTCCTTCTCTCAATACTCTCATATACTCGGGATTCGATGCCCGAATATACAATAGCATTTTCTTTTTCCATAGATTATATCTCGATTTATCAAACTGAGGAACCTTGATACTACTAACTTTCTGAGAACTCATCTTTTCAGATTTGATAAAAATTTGCAATAAACCGTCTCAAAATACGATAACCCAGTCAGTCAACAATACCAAGCCAGTCAATTCAAAACCAACAAACCCAAATCAAATCTACACACCGAAAGCACTCCAAGACTCCGTACAACAAAAATGAACAACAAAACTTGCTAATCTAACGGATCAGATCTGTATATCGATCAACAAGCTCTGATACCAATTGTTAGGTCCAAATATACATACAGAGGGGGGGGGTGAATGTATGTTTTTCATTTTTTGTTAATTAATTGCAGTGGAGAATAAACCTCGAAAAAGAAATAAAAAACACTAAGAGATTCACGGAATAATTCTTTTTATTAAGAAATTAAACCGTAAAGGTTTGCTTACAACTCCGAATATAAATAATTCGAAGCAACAAATATAGAGAGAACCAAAATAATAACAATTAGTTTGAGGTTTTATCTATCACTCTAAAAATTCAAAACTTCTATCAAAAGATTTTAAATACAATCAAGAGAGCTTTAAATAATGAGTGTTACAAATTTGTAAGGCTTTAATGGTGTGAAATAAATTGGGCAACACTTCTCTCCTCAATTTCAATAAATGAAATCAACCCACTCTACAAGAAAAATTATGCAGAACTTTAATGGTGTTTTGCTGAGAAGTATTGAAACCAATCTGTTGTAAATTGGTTTTGTAGTGGTAGAATTGAAGAAGAGATTAGGAGACTGCGTGGTTTAATAATATCCAAATATTTGAAGTGGCACAGCTTGCAAAGATAATCTGTATGGCGACAAAAAATGTCTGTGGCGACAAGAAATACAATACTCCCTGTTGACCTGTGCTTGTGTAAAATGAGACAAACACATTATTTTATTCTCCTATGGCGATGGAACAAAACAGATGAGTAAGGTTGTTGCCAGACGTCCGAGCCACACGCGAAAGGAAAAGAAATCCGGCCACCTTTTTCTAAATGCAATATTCGCCTATGGCGATTTCTCAATGGCGATAAAGACACACACAACAGTCTTGTTTTTCAACTGCCAAATCATTGTTTATTTCTTTTTGACTGTTTTCTTGCATGCAGTTTAATTGATTCAAACAAACAAACACAGCTTTGCATGCATGTGCAGCTGAAGGCGAAGAAAAGCATCCAGGTGCCTAGGGAGAGGTTGTGATGCACGCTCCAGGAAGACAACATAGCAGCCCACACATTTTTTACACGCGCACGGGAATTGATTTATGACAGGATGCCAAGACTTCTTTATAATTTGAGTGTTTCTTTGCAAGTCTAATATTTGTACGCGGTATTGGCTGACACACAACAGAGACGAAGCTGCCTGGTTTACTTGTACTCATTTGATTAATACTATTACACTTGATCTTCCTGGAACCGCGAGCTATATCCACAAAAACAACAAAAAAAACAACGAGGCTGCCAATCTATTCTTTGCAAATATTTGATTTCAATAAATCGAATTTTCTGGCTGGCAACTAAAAATAAATACTTGGTATTTAAAATAAATAAATAATTTATTTATTTAAATAAAAATCAAAATTTTAATTTAATTTACCAAAATTAAATATTGACGTTAAATCAAATAAATAAATGTTTTGAGATTCATTTATTTATTTAATAAAAAATCAATTTTAATTTATTTATTTTAAAATCAAATTGTGATCTAAAATTAAATAAATAAATGAGATTTTTTCACTTATTCATTTAATAAGACATCGATCATTGATTTAAAAATAAATCCAGTAAATTCCCGGGCTATACCCCTGTATCTGCAGGTCATTTAATCTTCTAATCTCCGGGTTTCCGTACTTAAAACATTGCTAGACTCCTCGAGTATAAACACCAACTTAACAGTGTTCCTAAAAGTAGTACTCTGTTTCCTTTCACGGATCACTGACGTCTCGTGCACGGGTCTGGTTCACAGACGACTAGTTCCGCTCTCAGACCTTCGTATTATACCCGTACAAACCATTGTTAAGTCTTCTACCAAATATAACCAATTTCACTAGGAATCCTTGAGGTCTTCACACTGATTCTGATAACTGTTTCGAATGACACCAACCTTATTCCTCCAATGCCTGAACATATTAATGGACTTCATACGGATCAATGTTGATGTCTTCTTCACTGCAGCTAACAAAACCTTTTGTGCATTTACCCAATAAACAATATGTACTGATTCCATTGGAACATAGATTATTTCAAAGTCCTTGTTCTATGTTGAGTTATCCAAACCGGTATTATTGAGATAAACATATAGCTTCAATCTTGCTTAACAGAGTTTGTGATATACAACGACGCATCGCATAAAGGAATAGGATGTGTGCTTATGCAGCACATAAAGGTTATCGCATATGCCTATCGACAGTTAAAGGAGTATGAGATCAAATACCCAACAAATGATCTAGAATTAGCAGCCATAGTGTTTGCCCTAAAAATTTGGGGGCACTACATGTAAGCCGGCAATCGTCCAACCTCAACTATTTTTGCTTTTTTACAACCCGGAACTCTTCGGAAAACTCCTTCCTAACCTAATCTGATAATTTCGGACATTTTCCGTGTTTTGACTTTTTCGATCTGGAGTACGGTTTGACCCGTACGAGTCACGACGCAAAATTTTTGATACGATAATCATTTCGGTAGATTAATAAAACTCGTATTCTCGATAGACGGGATATTTGTACATGTTTTCTCATAGGGTATTTTATAAGAAGCTCGGTTTTGATAATTATCCAAATATGATATTAAATTGTATCATTTTTATAGTTACTTAGCGGCTAAGTAATCTATTTTTGTATCAATATGATCCAACGGGGTACTAATATTCCATAAATATAAATACATCTCGCATTTATCTGATTACATCCGGTCTTTATCCAAACAAACAAATACCTATTAGTTTTCTTTCATTTTATTTTCTTTCATTTTTTTTATTTTTGAAATACCAATTCAAAGAATCAAGCTTTCTGATCAAACTAATAATCCGTTGATCAAGTTCTTAGTACCGTTGCAGAGCTTGCATCGATACGATCAAACCCATATTGTTAGGAAATGAATAACACACAGAGGGGGGGAGGTGAATGTGTTTTACTGTTTTTGGGATTTTCTCAAATGTTTATGGTTGAACAAAGTAAATTAAATCTTGTAGTAAAATATGTTCATGCAGAAATTAGGCTTGCATAAAATGAAGAACACAAATTTTCAAACCTCACTTAATTTTATATTAAAATTAAGAATGCTTTGCTACAAAATTTCTAGGCTCTTTGTTGATAAGGAGCTTAGCTTCTCCTTGAGAGTGTTACAAGAAATTTGATCTAAATTATTACAACTGACTGAAGGACCAATGTTAACTTTATAACTCAGTTAACTGCTGGTTTACGCAGTGTACAATAAGACATGCTATTAGCTTTTCTAAACTGTCACTTGTCATTTCTACTTATAGAAAAGTAGATCTTCCATTTTTAGCTTAGCATATCTTTAGCATCCTGTGATAATTTTAATCTTTCTCTGTCAGTTAATCTTCACCATTGATCTTGCACATTCTTCAAGCTGCTTTTTGTAGACTTGTCAATCCAGCTGGTTGCATTGTTTGTTGATTGTTAATCTTGAATATTGAACTGGTCTATGATTCTGTACTTTGAGAATTTTACTCGAGATCTCCAATTAGGCATATAGAGATCATGACATCTAGATAAGTATAATGATTTATCGAGATCTCTAATGCTCTAGTGAATTTGACTTATAGAGGCCTCTGAGTTCTCGAATGAAACTTTAGCTTGTCGAGATCTCTCAGCATCATGTCTTCACTTTATCTTGTCGACAACTTAGAGTTCTCTAGTGAATTTTGACTAATCGATATCTCTGAGTTCTCTAGTGGACTTTGACTTATCGATAACTCAGAAATCTCTAATGAATGTAGACTTGTCGATAACTCTGAGTTCTCTAGTGAAGAAATGACTTATCGATGTCTCCAACCTTCATGTCTTCTTGACTTGTCGATATCTCTCTGAGTTCTCTACTAGCTTTCCTGACTTCTCGATAAGTCATTTGGAGTTCTCGAATGACTTCTCTATAAAACTGAATATGTGACTTGTAGAGATCCTGACTTAGAGTATTTTTATCTAAACAGATTTATTCAACTCCAAGCTTCTTCAAAATTCTTCTGAGGCATGATCTTCTTGATCTTCTTTCAGATATAATCCCTAGGCTTGATACTCTTTTAGGAAAAAGACTACAGTATGCTCCTTTGCATTTTTACAGACTTTAAATGTTACAAGTACAAAATACAAATTAAGATAACAATACAACTTACTTAGGGTTGACAAAATGTATTAGTCTTGTTAAAGTACAGGCATGTCTTTTACAACAATCTCCCCTAATTTGTGAGAAGATTACTTAACACAAATTCATGCCTATTAACAAGACTAACTCCAAGTTTAAAATGATGGAAGATAAAATTAATTCATAAAGCTTGATAAAAGTACAACTTGTACAACATAAGATTCACAATATTTAATGGTTATAAGTATCAGGTAAAGACAGTTTTTGTGTCTGCTTCTTCTCTAAGTTTATCCTTCAAGTGGTCAAGAATTTCAAGTTCTTCTATAATACGTGTTCCACTTAGAGCTTCTACAAGTTTTTGTCTTGCTGCCTTATGATAACCATTGTCTAGAAACTCTATGCAGAATCTTGAGAATCCACTAGCTTTGATGTTTAGAAATCTCCCATCTTTGGAAATTCTACTCATTCCTTTTGCTTTCAGCTCTTCAGATCCTTTTATGTACATATCTATTTCTTCATCATGCCTCCTTCTTCTTTCTTCAGCTTCAGCCTCATTTCTTTTCTTTATTTCCTCCCTTACAATCAACCATTCAGCTAGAGCTGATCTCCATGCCCATGTAGCAGTATCCTTGTCCATTAACGAACTTATCACTCTCTTAATTTCTGTGGGAGACAAATAAGCTATTAAGTTTTTGCCAAGAAAAGTGAATGTACCATCCTTAAAATAAATTCTAACTTCTCTCAGGGATACAATCCAAACTCTAACCATTTCCTCAGCTAGATGTTGGAAATGGTATAATCTAAGGTGCACCAATTTAGAGCTAGAAAGTCAGACTCCTTAAAACAATTCCAGATGGCCCTTTCAGTGACTTCTTCTTTCTTTGTAGACTTGACTTTCTTAGGTTTTGTCCCAACAGATTTGAGCTTGAATTTTAGTGAATGTTTGGCTAAAGGTAGGTTTGTCATTTTCTTGAGATTAGTTTGGCTTGAGGTGATTGGAATTTTTAGGAAGGAGTTGGCTATTTGTTTGTGCAGAAATTTTGGCTTTGAGATTTTAGGTGGTTTGATGTTTGAGATAGTTGATGTTGTAGGTTGAGCTGAGGTTTGAGTTGGTTGTGTTTGGATTTTTAGGGTTTTCTGAGTTTCTGAGTCATCATGAGGCTTCCTGCTCTTCCTCTCACCTCTTCTCTTCCTTTCTTCATCTTTCTTGTCATCCTCATTCTTCTTCTCTCCACCCTTGCTTCCAGATGACTTACTGGACTGACTTGGATTTGAGCTAGAAGGATTTTGATCACCTTTCTTCTGCTCATCATCATCCAAGTCATCCTTGTTGATTTATATTTTGGGCAAGTTGGCTTCCGCATTGTCCAGATATCTCCTCAGTAGCTTTATCATTTCCATATCATCATTGTTCTTGTTTTTCTTAGCTCTTAAGCCAGTTCCTAGGATCATGATAAGCTTTTTGTTGCTCATGACACATTTTTTGGGGATCTAAATATGTTTGAAGTGATTGGTGTTTGGACAGATATATGCTATACCCTTGCTTGGCTGTAGATATGCTTCAGGAAAAGCAGCCATTTGAGCATTCCTCAATTCAGTCAATAACAAGGTATCTTCATGAGTTATAACTTTGACTTTGTTGATAAAGATATCTAACTCAGATGCCCTCCTTGAGACAAGGTAATTGAGAGACACCTGCATATATCTATCTGTCCCTGAGTCATTTACATCACATCGATCACTATCCTATTATGCAAAAAGTTGTCCTGATTGACTATGATCACTCTTGTGAAATTAATTGTCTTGTCCAGGGCCTTCTTGTATGTTAAGTGATTATTATTGAGAGAAGCTTTTAAAGCTGTGAGTAGTTCATCAAACTCTCTGCTTAGACTAGGTCCTTCAGCAGCCCTAATAAGTCTCTCCATGTCAAGATCAACTTCTTTAGATTTCTTTTCAGCACCTTGGACTTGCTGTTAAGATGACCTTGATCGTGTCAACCTAGCCTCTATCTCCCCCTTAGTCTTGTTGACATGCATTAGAAGGGGAGTAGGGATTTAAGGCCTTACTTATTCAGGCAAAGAAGGTAGTGGTATGTTGAGTTTACCCTGATGGCTCCCAAGGCTATAGATTTCTGCATTTGAAGATGCTTATGGGAGTCCACCAGGGTTTGGATATTTGTTTGTTGGCTCTTGACAAGAGATGTCAAGGCCTGAAATTGTGCAGTGAGAGAAGAGTTGGAGTCTTACAAAGCTGCGACTTGACCTTGTAGAGACTGAATTTGCAGATTTGTTGAAGTGGATCCAGGCTGATAAGAGCTGCTAGATGTGCCAAAGTGTTCTTCTACAGCCTGTTTGATCCCTTCCATTAACAAAGTTGAAGGTTTATATCTGCTCTGGTGAAGTTGATCCAGCTGGACCTTGGTCTCATTTGAGTGAGTAATTTGTTGCTAGACCACTGTATGGAGATTGACGAAAGATAGTTTGAGGTTTTTGACTTCCTTCTCAATAGAGGCAAGATCCATCCTAGCCATTTGTTCAGTAAAATGCCTAAATTTAGTAGAGATCTGCTCTTGAGATGGTATGATCTTGCCCATTTTCTCATTCACCAGTTTTCTGATTCTGTCTTCATGGCCAGTAAGCTTGATTTCAAGAGCCTTACCAAACAGATGAAATGTTTTGAGCTGAGCTTTGTATACATCTGTTATGGCATCATAGACAGCTTCTGGACTCAAGTCTTTCGCATTGCTGCCCAGAACAGTAATATACTCTTCTCTGAATCTGGCCAGAACTTGATTCATCTCCAAGGAAAAATCATCAAACAGCCATGCATCCACATTTCCATCTTGCTCAGCATCATTGACAATTTTCTCCTTTTGTTCCTCAACCTCTTCATTGTAAGCAAGCATAATAACTTGATAGTCCTGGTTGCTCATATTTGAAGTCAGGAGATGCTGTGAGATGTTGGCCAGTCCAGATATCTGCTCTACTAGTAGATCATCTACAGAAGCTGGTTGAGAAGCAGATTCTTGCAGCCACTGAGAGAGTATGTGAGGTTGTTGAGGTTGTGAGGTGGATGGTTCATCAGAAACACCTATGACTGGGGTCACAGTTTGACTCACAAATTGCTCTATGGTTCTGACAGTGTGTTGTTGTCCACTTGTAGTGGGAACCTCCAGTTGAATTGGAGGGGATTTGACTAGGTTACTATCATGTGCACCAGCCTCAAACCCTTGTGTATCTTTCAACACACCGGCACTGGAATGTGCTATACTTGCCTCCTCTAAGACAGGATCATGGGCAATTGTACTCCTAGTTTCAACTGCCAAGGCAATTTCTGCTAGGGTTGTGAGGGGAGTTGTCCCTACATGAGGAACCTCTAATTGAATTGGAGAGGATTTAGATAGCTCCCCCTCAGGAGTACTACCCTCAAACCTTTCAGTCTGTGAAGAGTGTTTTGCACATGAAGGTGCATTAGAAGTATTCATGGGGTCTTCAGTAACAACTGATGAATCCCCCATATTTTTGATGGTGTCATCAAGGTCTACCCCAGCATGTAGCGTCTCACCATCTAAATGGAGTGTCTGGGTGGTGAGAAAAGCTTCTTGAGCTAAGTCACCTAATTTTTGTTGCACCTCAGAAGTGGATTCAAGTGGAATTGGAGTAGAAGAAATTTGAGTCATAAGAATTTGGTGCTCAGTTGTGAATGTTGGAAGCTCCCCCTGAATAAATGAGGGGGCTTCAAGAGATGTGTCGTCACAGTGTGTGACTTCCTTGTTTCTCCTACCATACACTTGAATTGCTTCTCGTGCTGGCTGTGTAGACTCACTACTGGTTGTTCTTACAACTGCATCCTATTGGGAGGATGCAGAGGTGGCTAGAGTGGTCAGCTCAGGTTGCTTATTCCTTTTGGATCTCTTGACCAAGGGTGACTCTTTCTCAGTTATGTCCTCACCACTCTCAGTTACTACAGTTAAGGTTGCCCCATTTCTCTTCTTTTTACTTACCTCATCCTTTTGAGAAGATGAGGTGGTTGGTTGCCTAGCTTCTAAGGGCTTTAAAAGAATGGTTGCATCTTGGGAAGATCTCTGTGGGCGTTCCTGTGTTTCTACTTCCACAGGTTCAGGGATCATAACTGTGCTAGATTGATGACAAATGCTTCTCATGTCTGGCATAGAATAAGGATAAGTCTTAAATCTTTCAATCATGAAAGGTGTTAACTTAAGACTTACTGGAACCTTATTCTTAGTAAGAAGTGATCCAAATAGAATTTTGGATACTTGCTTACAACTACCAATTAGTGTTCTATTCACACCTTCTAGCATGTGTATGTCATCCACCTTATACTTTAAAGCTGACATAATAAATCTAGGCAGAAAGATCTCCTTACCTCTTAATTCCAATGGCATAGTCAACCTGGTGCTCAGCTCCTCCAATATGTAGTGCCCTACATTTATTTGTTTTTTGTGAGCCATCGAGTAGAATAGTTTCTGGACAATACTAGATATGTTGTCAAATCCTGACTTTCTGCAAGTAAATTACCATATCATAGAATCAAATGGGAATGACCATTCCCTCCTCAGATACTTCTTATTCATGTTAGCCAGATTAATCCTCTCAGAATAGTTTATGAAGTCCATGAACTCATGCAGCTCATCCTGAGTTGGAGCCTCCACCAGATTGTCAGGGAGAATGCCCAAAGCCTTGTTGACATCATCCTCAAGAATCTCCACTTGTCGCCCCTTAATTGTGCAGTTTATCACTATAGCTGCAGCTTGATTCTCATGCACAACTGTCCTGGTTGTTACTGTGTTCCAGAAATCACCTAGCACATCTAAATACAGCACAGGATTAGCAGTTAGAGCACCTACAAAGTAGGTCTCAGAAAGGAACTTAACAAAGCAATGAAAAACTTCAGGTGCTTGATTTGCATCTATAAATGCAAGAAAGTTGGTTTCCTTGGGGAGAAAGGGTACAAGATTGTTAGCTGCCAATGATATGAGTATGAATTTTAGTGGGTAAAAGAGATTTGTGAGAAAGAAGGGAAAATTAGAGAGAAATCGGTTTTGGATTGAAAGCTAGGTCACTTTAGATCTCGAAAGTTGTAAATAAGTGTATGTATCGAGAAGTCTGGGTATTTATAGTAAAAGCAAATAACTTGTCGAGAACTCAAAATGGATGTTTAGAATTGGCCTATCTAGAAGTCATTTTTAAGAAATGAAATACATGTCAAGAAGTCATTTTAAATTACTCTTATAGAGAACTCAAAATTGACTTATCGAGATGTCAAATAAATACTCAATTTGTCCAGAAAGTGGACTAAATTAATTCCAACTTTTATTTGAATAAATTCAAAATAAAATTAGAATACCTTTTCCAAAAGTATTTTACCAAAATAATTTATTAATTTAAATAATTTCAGTTCCAAGTTATTGATAAGTCAAAAATTGTACTTGTAAAGAACTCTGTGAATTATCATTACTAGAGAACTTCTTCAAGGACTTATCGATAAGTCATTTTTAAGCCTATCGAGAAGTCACTCGAGAAGTCAGTAAATTGACTTATCGAGGACTCACTCGAGAAGTCCTAAAATGACTTGTCAAGAAGTCAATTTTGACTTATCGAGAACTCAGTTCTCTATATACTTTTGGTTTTTGTAATTATGCCTTGTGTTAATTTTATATATTAAGAATGTAAATTAACAACTGAGCAGTTTACTTAGAATTTGAAAATTTTCCAAGTTGAATAACAAATATGCAGAGATTTCTGAAATATTTACAATTCATATCTTAGTTAATTTCCAATTAAATTAAATTAATTTTGATTTATTGGAGATTAATCTGCTGCAAGACATTAACTGAGTTCTTTCCTTAGGATAAAAAATTAAGCATTCCAATTTTACCTACTAGTCTAGTGAAAGTTGCTTCATCCAAAGGTTTAGTAAAAATGTCAGCTAACTATTTTTCCGTTGGAACAAAAATGAGCTCAATTGTACCATTTATAACATGTTCTCTAATAAAATGGCACCTTACATTAATATGCTTTGTCATAGAATGATTAACTGGATTAGCTATTATAGATATAACACTAGTATTGTCACACATAATATAAATTTTTTGTAACACTATGCCATAATCCATTAGCTGATTTCTAATCCAAAGCATTTGAGCACAACAACTTCCTGCAGCTATGTATTCAGCTTCAGCTGTAGAAGTTGATACAAATTGTTGTTTCTTGCTATACGAGGATACAAGTCTTTGTCCAAGAAATTGACAACTTCCACTGGTACTCTTTCTATCAACCCTGCATCCAGCAAAATCTGCATCTATGTAACCAACAGCTTCAAAACCAGTTCCCTTAGGATACCATAGTACCAAGTTTGGAGTTCCCTTTAAATATCTGAAGATCCTCTTTACAACCATCAAAATGTAATTCTTTTGGATTGGCTTGAAATCACTATCAATGTTGAGGTTTTCAAATGCAAGGGCTTCAACTCCATTATCATCAAGGCATTCCAAGCCTGGATACTTGTCATCATCGAAAGTCACATATATGCTCTCCACAGTCTTCTTTTTTATTAACTACATAAACTTTGTAGGATGTTCTTTCCAGTGAATATCCCAGAAAAATTGCTTCAAAAACCTTTGAGTCAAATTTTCCCACATATTCAGAGTTGTCTTTCAAAAGGTAACACTTGCTTCCAAACACATGAAGATACTTCACAGTAGGATTTCTTTTAGACATGATTGAGGTGTTCTAGCAGCTGAGAATTCTTGAACAATGCCTTTGCAGAATTCACTCAATGTTGCATTTCTGAATTCTGTTCCACTATCACTTCTCAATCTTTTCACACAATTGTAATCTTCAGCCTATTTTTCTATCTCCTTGATGTGCTCAATTATGATATGTGAAGTTTCATCTTTAGAGTGCATAAACTCTACCCAAGTGTATCTTGCGAAATCATCCACCACCATAAGTGCATATTTGTTCCTTGAAATTGATAAGACATTTACTGGCCCAAACAAGTCCATATGAATTAGTTGTAAAGGAGTACTTATGGAATTCACAGTTTTTGACTTGTGACTTGATCTCTTCCTTTTTCCTCTCTGACAAGCTTCATAAACTTCAACTTGAGCAAACTCCAGTTTAGGCATGTCTCTTACCAACTCCTTTTTGACCAAGGTGTTAGTTGCCTTGAAATTCAGGTGAGACAACTTTTTATGCCAAAGCTTGCTTTGTTCTTCTGATGCATTGGTGTAGAAGCAACAAACACCATCCTTATTTGTTTAGTCAAAATCTGCAATAAACAAGCTTCCTTTCCTTGCTCTTTTCAGAGCAACTTCACCAATTTTCTTGCTGGTAAAAGTGCATTCTTCTTTGTTGAATAAGACTTCAAAGCCTTTGTCTGCAAATTGGATGACACTGAGAAGATTCACTTCAAGACCAGCTACCAGTGTTACATCATCAATGATAACATTTTCAGAAACAATCTTGCCATATCCCATTGTAAATCCTTTGTTATTGTCTCCAAAGCTGACCAAATGGCCAGCTTTCTCCTCAAACTGTGATAGCATGGCTTTATCACCTGTCATATGCCTGGAACATCCACTGTCTATGATTCAAATGACTTTCTTCACTTTGCCCTGCACACAATGAGTTCTAAGTGTGTTTAACAACCCAAGCAGTGTTGGGTAAATTCTTCTTGTTAACTGATTTAGCAGAAGTAGAATGAGTAGTTTCAGATAAAATAGAGTTAATTGACTGTTGAGCTTTTTCCCTTTCTGTTATAGATCCAATTCTTATTTCTATAAGGTCTACTCTCAGTTTGTAGTAGCTCTTCATCATTTTCAAATTGCAAGGGATGCAGTCAAACTTGTCACATAATGAGTAGGGATCATTTGCATTTGCTTCATTGTATTTGCAAGCTCCTTCAGTTGGCTTGCTAACTGCCTTTTTACAAAGGTGAGTTAGGTGATTCACAGAGCCACATTTTTCACATTTCTTTCTTGGAGCATCTGTAACATAAGCAAAATTGTTGCTTTTGTTTATCCCTATTTTTCCATTTCTATTTTTCTTTTTCTTTCTTGCATCTCCAGTTTTGGTTTCTTTAACAGGAGTCTTGGGACTTTGTTTGTTCATAAGCTTCTCTTCAGTATCGGAAGACTGAACTGATTCTTCAGTTTTCTTCTCTTTATCCTCATCAGCAATTTTTTGCTTGATAATCAATTCTTCTTCACTGAAGTTGTCTTCATATGCTTTAAATATAGGTGCATTAACCTCTTTCAAAAAGGTTGGAGCATTTTCAGTTTTCTTTGCTTTCCCTTTGTCACCTACAGTCTTCTTTTTTTCATTCATGGCATCATAGTCAAGGCTAATAGCAATGTTTGCACATGGCTTATTCTTCTCATGGTACTGTCCGAACAGTTCAGATGCATTTCTGAAAGATATCATCTTCACTTCATTCTTTTCCAGCTTCTCTCTTAGTACTGCTTCAATTTTATTTGCACACTTGAGCTTGTTCTTTAGATATGCATTTTCTTGTTTTAAAGCCTCAAGCTCCACCAACAACAATTCAGTTTCTTGCTTCTCACTTTCAAGCTTCTCATTTATCTTTGTTAATCTGCTAACTTCTTCATTAGTAGCAACCATGCTTGTGTGAATGTGAAACATTTATGTGCTCATCTTTTCAACAGTTTCCTTATATTGATTCACATTTAAGTCAATGGTGGTAAGATTTGGTGTAATAACTCCAATCTTTGGAAATTTTTGAAACCTTGATGAATAGTAACTTTTGCTGATATTGCTGATTAATAAAATTTGTCAGATCACCCTATGAAGGGGTTCTTTAATGGATACTCTGAGATCATATTAGCACTCAATAATGTATATAAGGGTATGTAAAGATCGTCAGAATTTGAATTCAGACACTTTGATTTTTTCCCGAAAATCCACCAGATACCGACAGAATTAGGTATAAGGTAACATGATGAAAAAGATTTAATTCAAGGATTATAAGAGAGGATCATTTAAGGAATATAAAATATTAAGAAAGGTTTAGGGAAGCCCAAGTAATAAGATCCCGGATATGATCCCTTAAACGATTAACGAAAACGAGAGTTAAGTGAACCGTAAAACAAATAAACGACCAAGGGGAAAGCACATGCAAGTAGCATGGGAAGGAAGCTTCCAAGAGAAGCTAAAACATGTGGTTTTAAGTAAAGACACCTTCACACTATGAGATTGTGACATGTGGCAAAGGAATGATGCAAGCAATGACATAAGTAAGTGATGTCATCACTTTATCAAGATATTTTAGCAAAATTGAATAACAAACAAGTAAAATCATTCACAAACACCAAACCACTTCATCTTATTCTCTCCCCATTGTTTAGGCTCGACTTTTTCATGAAAATACAAGGATTTTATTTTCAAAGTCCAAGCTCCACACCTTCAAAAATTAAGAGGTTTGTTTCCATGGATTTTATATTTCTAAACTTAGTTATGGTATGATTTTGAGCTCAAGATTCCATGTTTAATATAGCTAATCAATTCATCAAAGTTCTTGATAAATAGTACCTTCAAGAAACTAACTTTGTGTTTTCTTGATTGTTTTTGAGATCCAAGCTTGTTTAAGGTTAGATCAGGGCTCCCTAAGGCTTCCTAGAAACTTATCACCCACCAAGGAAGTTATAAACTTAAAACCCTAGACTTTACTTTATTTGTTAGTAAGTTTAATGGTTGGTTGTGTGAATGAGAAGCATGGATTATGATGATTAGTAGTTTGGTTTGATTTGGAAGTGATTTGGTAATTGAATCTTGGTTTTTGGTTAATGAATCTTAAGTTATGGCTAGTAGATCATGTGTGTGGTTGAATGATTTGGAAAACTTTGAGATTATGGACTGATGTGGTATGGTTTAGATAAGGTTTTGTTGTATTGATGATTATGGGTTGGTTGGTGGTTAATTGGAGTAGTATAAATATTGGTAATCGCGTAAACATAGTCGTCATAATGCCCGTTTTCATTCAACTGCTTGTACTTAGTGTTCGGGACAGAAAGCTCACTGAACAATCTGTAACTTTACCATGTTTAGCTAGATCGTGTCGTAAGCTTCGTTTTGGTATGTGGTTCACTTAGATCCGATGTACGGTTCAGGAGAAATGACCGTTTTAAGTAATGGTGTTTCGCGAGCGAACCATTACCCCTCGCTTTACTTTGAAACCTTGTTTAAGGCCCTTAAAAGACAAATTGGATAACGAAACAATTATGTAAGGTGGATTAGGAAGTTGGTAAAGTACTCGCGAAAGAGTCGCCTTAAAATTCTTAACGGTTAATTTATTAAAATTGGTGGAGCCGAGGTTACGCAAGCGATTAACGCAAGTCGTTAAGCGTATAAGCGACTGTAAGCGACCGTTAGGGTATGAGTGAGTTTTGACTAGTTTCTTAAGCGACCGTGGTTTAATTCCGGTTTATGTTGTTGTTCATAGGTTATCGGACCCACTCTAAGCTTAATTCTATCCTGGAACACTCAGGCAAGTTTTCTACCTGTTATCTTGTTATTGTGATATAAATATATATATGCATTATCTTGTGATAAGTGCATGATTGTTATTAGCAAATCTTGCAATATATTGGAGCATGTCAATATGATATATATGCATGCCTGTTTCGTAATCTTGATATTTCATTGTTGATTCAATTGATTATAAACTGCATAATACCTATGCTAGAGATAAGTAGTACTTGCGTATACCCTTAGTATAGGGGACCCAGAGTTGAAGATTTTTCTAAACCGGGAGGCGATGTTCCCGAGTATATTATATATATATATATAAAGTTTTCAAAACTATTAATCGAATAATGTTTATTCGACAGTTTTATATTATAATTTTTTTGAATATTCATTTAAGATTCCTATTACGATCAAAGAATAGTTTAATTATTTGAATAGAGTTTTTACTTATGAAACTTATTTTATTTCTAGTAATAAATGAATATTAGTCTGAATATTCATTCGAGGACTTATGACTCTGCTTACTTTATTTAATGAATATTAGTCTGAATATTCATCTGAGGACTTATGACTGCACTTATTTTATTTAATGAATATTAGTTTGAATATTCATTCGAGGACTTATGACTCCGCTTGATAAGTGGCATTTTATACCACTTAGAACGTCTTATAATGGCTTGAATTGATGTCTTGAAATCAAGTATTTTGTGTATTTGATGTGTTTTTCTAGTGTTTGTGCATTTCAGGGTATTACTTGTGTTTGAGGGGGGATTTCATCAGGAATAAGCCTAAGTATGTGCTTGGCATTGCAAGTGGGGAGCTAGGAGCAGAACGCAGCAGAAAATGGGAGCAAATTAATAAATTTTCCAGTGAGGTGCTGGGCGCCCGCTCAGCCTGGCTGGGCGGCAGCTCAGGAAGCTGGGCGCCCGCTCAGGATTGCTGGGCGGCCGCTCAGGGTCGTAAATTAAAATACTGATTTTCAGAGTTCTATTTCTGTTGGACTTCCGACTTCTGAGATAGCCGGGACTTGTGGGGCTTCTATATAAGTAGTTTTTAGAGACGTTTCATGTGTGTTGAATCGTGGTATCAATCAAGGAGCAATGAGAGAAGGAATAAGACCGTTTTAGCACATCGCAATGAAGAAGAGTAAGCATAGTTTTCTTGTGATTCTTTTATTCGTTGTATCAGTGGATGCTAGTTTTCTTTACTTTGAACCTTATTACTCTTGTGACATACTCTGGTTTTAATAAGTATTTTTATTAGTTATTCTTGTGTGTTATTATCATGTTTTCATATGAACCCATGGTGATGATGAGTTCTATCATGGGCTAATCGTGATCATGGGGTCGTAACGGATTTAGTATGGAATTCTTTAGTTAGTTGTTTAATACCTTAGTGTGTGATGATTGTATGATATCTAGTATTGGTTGTTCTTATTCGTCTTATGTGCGTCACGAACATATAAGATAGGGTGTTAATCTCTTATGAAGTGACAGTGGATCTTGAGGTTTAGAACTTGCCATGCTAGCATAGGTTCATGTATGTGTATGCATGATTAGTAGGTAACTCTAACCGCTTTACTTGCCATGTGTAATCATAAGGAATAACTTGTGCTTAAATCGTTATGTTGTCAAATTCTGTAGACATATAGGGTCTCAACATAATTGATGCCTATTCAACTTCTATCTTAATTGTGGCTGTTTGGTAGAATGGTATTAGTACAACGAAAGTTGGTTTTTATCAGTTTCGTGTTGTTCGATTAATATCATCGCCGTTACATGCTAATGGTAATACCAATAACTAACTATTGAAGGAAGTAGTAATGAAGTTATGATCTCATGTGTGTTTAATATTGTTAATTCAAGAGTCAATTAAATGTCTAATTCTCGTAGTTAATTATAGTTAATAATTAGTTAATCAAATCTACGTGTTATTGTCTTGACATTGAGAAGTAATCATACATTGGTGAGTGAGTGTTAATTGAACATAATTAGTCTAAGTCTCTGTGGGAACGAACTAGAAATTATTCTATATTACTTGCGAATGCGTATACTTGCGTGAATTATTAGCGCGTGTTTTCCGCCCTAACAAGTTTTTGGCGCCGCTACCGGGGACTCGGCGTATTTGTTTAGTTTATGTACTTACCATAAGTGGCCATTAGAACTCATTGATTAAGACATGTTACTTATTATTTCCGGTTGTATTTCAGGTACTTTAGCGAGCGTTTATGCAAACACATTCTCGTACTCGCAAGAGGATTTAGATACGGCTGAGGAGACAGACTCAGTTCTTGATATTCTGGAGAAGATAGATTTTGAAGATTTGGATAAAGAGAGTGAGCAGAAAGAACCAGTAATCATGGGTGATCGTATAGTTCCGGCAGATCCAGCTCTTATGGACTTTTCTCGGCCTAAAATTGATGACATTTAATCAAGCATCCTTCATTCGGCTATTCAGGCCAACACTTTTGAAATCAAGCCGGGCACTATTCAGATGGTGCAGAATTCTGTTTCTTTCGGAGGTACTGCGACTGAAGACCCCAACATGCACATCAGGAAATTCGTCGAGATCTGTAGTGTGACGCCCTCAATCTCGGGGTTAGGAAATGAGGACTCACACACCTTTAATCCAATAATTAAATATGCTTAAACTCCGATTAACTACTAACAGGATCAACAGGATAAAGTATGAGACAAGATCACAACTACCAATCATAAAATATAACTTACAAGCCCAAAATATTATTAAATAATCAATATCGATTCCGGCTGGGAACCGACAGATAACCCATTGTATCTTTAAACACTTCTTTCTAGGCGCGAGCTCACTCATAATTACCACTACCTGCTCTGGCAACCGGAAGCCCTCAACACGGTAGGGACCACCAGGTATGCTCTTACGAGCAGTGCGCCTAAGCCTGGCCATCTTCTTTCTTAACTGCCATGGTTAGATTAAAACAAAACACATGAGTATAAAACTCAGCAAGTAACTATATAGCAGTTCTATAATATCAAATCACAATATGCTTTACCAAACTCAAGGCATTCTACTTTATTTGATCTAGGTGGCAGATTTCCATCTTTTGGGTTAAGGAAAGGTTTTTGAAGGATAGTGTGGGGATTTCAAGGAACAAGGCTCAAAGCAGGATGAAAGCCGACATTCATCACAAATCATTAAAGGATCAGAATAGATCTTAGAGGAAAGAAATAGTATTTCAATATATAGAATCAATCATATGATCAACAATTTCAAGAATCAGGGTTCTCGAGCTTTAAGCTTCACGATAACATAATCAACTCTTTCCAAAGCAATATAAACCATTTTCATTTTCAAAAATCAATTTACTGAACAAAAGTTTCAGTTCCCTTTTAAAATAATCAATTAGAACCCTTGATTGGATCACTTTATCTTTCCATTTCATTATGTACGGGTGATCAGCCCGTACCGACCTCCATCCGGTCTTTAAGGTACCAATCGGCATAATTTTAGCCTTAAGTTGGACTAGCCCCGCTGGCCTCTTACCATGACTGGACTAGTCCCACTAGCCTCTTACGTCCCAATCCAATCCATCAGGAATTCATTTGGAAAACCTTTAGTTGGAAAAAGAAATAGGTTTTCAAAAATCCATTTTTATCATTACCAAGCATTTGAAATCATTCGGACACTTTCAAGTCGAAACTCATTCTTAATTCAGATTTTAAGGAAACAAAGTTCAGGGAGTGATTCAAAGATACGCAAGGAACAATTCATAAGAATTCTGTATCAAGGATAACAAGGCACTAAATTAGAAGGATCAACATTGATTTAGGGATCAATAGGGTGATCAAGAGAAACAAGGTATCATTAAACAGGGTTAACAAGGATAATCAAAGGGTTCAATATAATTCATGGCTTAATAGGTAACTTGAATATAAAGGACAGATTATCAAAGGGTGAAATCAATAAGCTTATCAATAACAGATTATCAAGAACAAGGGTACTTCAAATCAATATCAGGGTTTCATAAAACAAGGGTTTCATACTTAAATAGTTAAATACTCTACATGGTATGAACAACATTCTCTTTATAACCATTTACACAAGTAATCAGAGTTACTTGCCTGAATTTGCTTTCCTGAAGGTTGAACTACTGCCACCTAGTAAATCCTTTTCTTTCCTAGCCTGAATGCCCTCACGATCCGAATCTACAATAAAACCAAAACCTTAATCAGATTCTCAACTCTCGTTCCCGGAACAATCACTCAATATGATAACTCGACTATATCTTTGACTCGAGTATACAAATATAGCTTATAGACATAAGCACATAGCACATAGCATAACCCTTTTCTTGCAACTTTTATATCCTTATACACTTAACAACCAAAGCGTACTCGCTTAACCTTGGCTATTTCTCAATTACACTAACATAACTCTTTTTACGACCATAGCTATCACTTATAGCTCTTAATATCAAACGATTAAGTTTTCCTTTTCGTTTATTCTTTAATTCGAACCATATATGCAAAACACAACAAAGTACATTCAATTTCAATCCTCATGTAATCAAACACAACTATATGCAATTCACAAGGGTCATTTACACACTTATATTTCATTCTTTTCAATCAAGAATCCGAATCACAACATATTAAGAATCAAAATTAACAACTTCTTTTGATCATCAAAATTCGAACATAAACGCTACCCCATCTTTATCATGCAATCAAGTTCTCACTAGCCATTAATATAATTGATAAAAACCAACTTGATTCCTTTTTTACTCCTAAGAACCCATTCGGGTTTTCCATAAATCAAACATGCAAGTATAGATTTCGACATGCAAGGTTATATACCACATTTCTTTCTTGTTTTAATCCCTTATTAAATCATTCTATCCATTACATCACCAAACCATGCATTACTTAGTGACTTCAACTTAATCAATCCATTCAATCAATATGCATCCACTTATTCATCAAATTAATCCCTTTTTAAACTCAATTTCCATTCGGCAAGACTCAAATTTACAACTCAAGGACAAATCAATGACATGCACATCTTGATCTTCTTTAAAACTAACATGCAATCACTTTTTAGGCCTTATAAACTTAGTTTTCACCAGGATTAACTCACAAAATCAAATTCCTCTTCTTATTAGCACAAAACCCGAACCTAAACCTAGCATGCAACAACAATTTCATTTCTTTTTAATCCGTTAACCAACCTAATAACAATCCATAATTACTTTAAACAAGTTAACTCAAATCAATAACTTCAAAGATCAAAACCATTCGGGTTTTCAAGAATGACACATGCAATAATCAAAAATAAGTATTTGGTGTAGTAGAGCTCAGTGTTTACATCATCACTCACCACCGGTTCACCGGAGTTCATCACCGGTTGCGGTGGCTTCACGGTGGTGCCCTCATTCGAGGGTATCTAACCATAAAACCTCCGATTTTCTAAAAAAATAGCAACACTACATGCAATATGATCACAATAATCACAGAAACAAGAATTAATCAAGTAACCCCGGGTCTCGGCTCAAACCGAACCCAAACACACACACACACACTTCGCATGCAAGCATAAACACACACATGCACATGAATTGAAGCTCTTGTATGGAATAAGGATGAAGATTCATGGAGGGTTTCAAAGAATTAGAGAGGGAGAGACAATATACCGAGAGGAAAAAGAGAGAGAGAGTAGCCGAGAGAGAGAGAGAGTGAGAGAGGGTTTGGGAGAGAAAGAGAGAAAAGAGAGAAGAGAAAGTGAGTGCACAAAAGAAAGAAAAAAGAAAGGAAAGTGGGTTATATACCACTTAGAAACAAGGGCAAATTTGTAATCTACTAATTCCCTTTTCATTCTTATTTGTCCCTTCTTTTTACTAAAATAAGACAAGGATTAAAAATAAAATATATCTCTCTCGGGAAGTCGAGAATTATTACAAATGACATTTTTAATACGTAGGCCTCGAAATTAGCTTTCCAACCATTACTCATAATGAATTTTTGAGCGAACGGTTGATTTTATATGAATTTCGCAAACTTGCTTTAATAATAACATTTTTCCCATAAAATCAATTTAAAAATGCAAAGACCATCAAATAAATTCACTTATCATTTTTAAAAAGTCTCTAGGACCACTACGAAGATAACAGAACAAATCCCATGTTTTTATATTACTCGAATGATTTTATAAAAATGCACGAAGGTTAATTAAACCTTTATTTAAATCATGTAATTCCTTTAAAATTCACAAAAACGATCACAGATCACATAGCCATGCTCACAGACAACAATCTCATGTATATAATCACATAACAACTCAAGTCTGATCATAAAATTTATCCCTCTTTAATCTTTATCCTCTTTTACGCGTATCGGGTCACGTTCAGCCTGACGGCCCGACGCTCAGCGTTTCGATTACGCTTCTGATTATCTTTTCCAGTCAACACGTCACTTAGGACGAAATACTCTATTTACTCATTCATTTCATTCAATCACACATAATACACATTTCATATTCTTTAATTTCTTATTAGGACGGGTTCCGTTCTACCTGATGGCCCGACACCACAGCTTAGCTTTTAAGCTGACTCTTTAAGTTGGAACGTTTATATCCACGCTCCTATATTCTAATATACAGATAAGACAATTAATCATCACTTAGTCACATAATTATAATCACATCACATAACACATATTTTATTGACTTAATTACGTCGCAAAATTCTCAGTCATCACAATCTACCCTCCTTAAAAGGATTCTGTCCCCAGAATCTAATCTAAGCAAATAGATGGGGATACTTTTCTTTCATTTCGCTTTCTAATTCCCAAGTCGATTCTTCGACTAATAGATTTCCCCACAACACTCTAACTAGAGGTACAACTTTATTTCTAAGCGTCCTTTCTTTTTGATCCAAAATTTGCATTGGTTGTTCCACATAGGACAAATCTGGTTGGATTTCCACTGGTTCCAACTCGATCACATGGCTCGCATCAGCATTGTACTTCTTCGGAAGAGATACATGAAACACATTGTGCATATGTTGCATTTGTGGAGGTAGCACCAATTCATACGCCACTTTCCCAACTTGTCGCAATACTTCAAATGGTCCAATGTACCTTGGACTCAGGTTTCCTTTCTTTCCGAATCGAGTTAAACCTTTCCAAGGAGATATCTTTAATAAGACTTTATCTCCAGTTTCGAATTACACATCTTTCCTTTTTTGATTTGCGTACTTTGCATATCGATCTTGAGCTGCAATTAATCTCTTTTGTATCATTTCGACTTTTTCCTTCGTTTGTTGAACTAGCTCCGGGCCAATTAACTTGCGCTCACCAAATTCGTCCCAATAAGTAGGGGATCTACACTTTCTTCCATACAACGCTTCATAAGGCGGCATGCCAATACTCGTGTGATAACTGTTATTGTAGGAAAACTCAATTAAGGGCAAATGATCGTCCCAATTTCCTTTGAAATCTATTGCACAGGTTCGCAACATATCTTCAATCGTCTGAATTATCCTTTCACTTTGTCCGTCTGTCTGCGGATGATATGCCGTACTCATTTTCAATTTCGTTCCCAAATGATCATGGAATTGTCGCCAAAATCTCGAATTAAACCTTGGATCTCTATCAGAATGATAGATATAGGAACTCCATGACGCATCACGATCTCATCCAGATACAATTTGACCAACTTTTCCAATGAAAACCTTTCATTTATCGGCAAGAAATGTGCTGACTTTGTCAACCGATCGATTACCACCCAAATCGCATCATTATTTGACTTTGTGTTGGGTAATCCTACCATGAAATCCATTGCTATATGCTCCCATTTCCATTCGGGTATGTCCAGTGGCTGAAGCAATCCGCTTGGCCTTTGATGTTCCGCTTTGACTCTTTGGCACGTGTAACATTTACTTATCCATTCCGCAATTTCCTTTTTATGTTGGCCACCAATAACTTTCTTTTAAATCCTGGTACATCTTCGTACTCCCAGGGTGAATTGAAAATCTCGAGTTATGCGCTTCTTGCAAAATCTCGCGCTTTAGTTCCACGACACTAGGTATCCAAATACGTGAGTTAACACGGTATATCCTTTTTCCATCATTTTGAGCTTTAATTTCTTCTCCCGTCAACTTATCATTTTCACGATTCATCGCTTGCTCTTGAAAGCATCGAATCTTTTCCAAAATATCGGGTTGAAACAGCATTACATATATAGCTTCACCTCCACATTCTGGAGTCTGCACCTCTATTTCCATCTTTTCAAAGTCCTTGATTAATTCTTCCGATGACGTTAACATATTCAACCTTTCTTTTCGACTTAAAGCATCAGCTACCACATTTGCCTTTCCAGGATGATAGTTTATCGCATAATCATAATCTTTGATCAATTCCAACCACCTTCTTTATCGCATATTCAATTCTTTCTGAGTAAAGATATACTTTAAACTTTTATGATCTGTGTAAATCTCGCACTTTTCCTCGTACAAATAATACCTCCAAATATTAAGGGCAAACACAATTGCTGCCAATTCCAAATCGTGCGTTGGATACTTTTGCTCGTGCGGCTTGAGTTGCCTTGACGCATATGCTATTACCTTCCCGTTTTGCATTAACACGCATCCAAGTCCTTTATATGAAGCATCACTAAATATCACAAATTCCCCTTTCCATCTGGTAATACCAACACCGGGGCGGTTACCAATCTCTTCTTTAACTCTTGAAAACTTTCCTCGCACTTTTCTGTCCAAACAAACTTCTCGTTCTTTCTCGTCAATTTTGTCAACGGAGTGGCAATCTTAGAGAAATCTTGCACAAATCTTCTATAGTATCCGACTAATCCCAGAAAACTTCTGACTTCCGTCGGAGTCTTGGGTCTTTCCCAATTCATTACAGCTTCTATCTTGGCTGGGTCCACTTTAATTCCTTCTTAATTAACTACATGACCAAGAAATTGCACTTCCTTTAGCCAAAATTCACACTTTGAAAACTTCGCATACAGTTTCTCTTCTCGCAGAATTTCCAAGGAAATCCTCAAATGCTCCTTATGATCTTCTTCCGTCTTTGAGTAAATCAGTATATCGTCGATAAACACAATCACGAACTTATCCAAATACTGCTTGAATACTCTGTTCATAAGATCCATAAATGCAGCTGGCGCATTCGTCAAGCCAAATGCCATTACCAAAAACTCATAATAACCGTATCTCATTCGGAACGCTGTCCATCTTCCGCTTTAATCTTTAACTGATGATACCCAGATCTTAAATCAATCTTTGAGAAACACGAAGCTCCTTTTAACTGGTCAAACAAGTTCATCGATCCGCGGTAGAGGGTACTTATTCTTGATTGTCAACTTATTCAGTTCGCGGTAATCAATGCACAACCACATACTTCCATCTTTTTTTCTTTACAAATAACACCGGTGCATCCCACGGGGATACACTCGGTCGGATCACTCCTTTGGCCAACAATTCTTGCAACTGAGTTTCCAATTCCTTCATCTCGACCGGCGCCATGCGATAGGGAGCTTTCGACACTGGTTCCGTACCAGGAGCTAAATCAATCGTAAACTCGATCTCTCTGTCTGGAGTTAGTCCAGGCAATTCATCAGGAAACAGATCCGGAAAATCTCTTACTACCGGAATATCTTCGATCTTCACAGATTCTTTCTCCACGTCCATGACATGAGCCAAATAAACTTCACATCCTTGACGTATTAATCTTCTTGCCTCAATAGCCGTTAGAAATTTCTTCTCTTGCCTCTTTCCTTTAAATATCACTTCCTCACCATCCTTGGTTCTTAACTTCACCTTCTTACTTTTATATTCTATTTGCGCTTCATGGTTTGACAACCAATCCATTCCTAGTATGACCTCAAATTCTCCTAACTTAAAAGGAATCAAGTCAGCAGAAAAGTGCCGACCTTCTATAGACACATCACAATCAGGACAAATCTTACTAAGAACAACTTTCTCTTGATTTTCTACCTCTATAATCATATCAGGTTCTAGAGGGTACGCAACACAATTTAACTTATCAAGAATACTTTCAGAGATAAAAAATCTAGTTGCTCCAGAATCCATCAAAACTTTTACATCTACTGAGTTTATAACAAGCATACCTGCTACCACGTCCACATCTTGCACCGCATCTTTCATTGTCATGTTAAAGGTTCTAGCTCTGGCTTGAGCTGATGGTGCTGGGAGAGACGGCGGTCCAGCAAGTCTGAGAACATTAGCCTTCTGAACAGGCTCCTTGCAATTCCTGGCCATATGGCCCACTTTGCCACACTTGAAACATGTCGAATCAGGCTTTCTTACTCCATTTGGACATTCTGAAGAATAATGCCCCTTCTGGTTGCACTTAAAACACGTTATATCCAGCTTATTACACCTCCCCGAGTGTCTCTTTCCACAATTCCTGCATTCTTTCATCTGGGGTCTGCTATCCTTCCCCGGTTGTCCAACTTTCTGGAAATGGTTCTTCTGAGATCCATTACCAGGTCTAAACTTCTGGAACTTTTGGTTCTGACTTCCACCATTCTTCCCAAATTTCCCTCTGAACTTTGAGCTTCCTTGCTCTTGCTCAGAGCTTTTAAACTTCCTCTTTCTTCCTTCATTTTCTCTTCTTGCAGCTTCCTGCTCACTTTCCACTATCATTGCTTTCTGAACCAAAGCAGCATAATTCTTGATCTCCAACATTGCTATTTGACTCCTAATCCACGGCTTAAGTCCCTGTTGGAACCTCTTAGCCTTCTTCGCTTCTGTATTTACGTACTCAGGTACGAATCTTGATAATTCCGAAATCTTCACTTCATATTCTGCTACTGACATTTCCTCCGGTCTAAGATCCAGAAATTTCATCTCCAACTGATCTTGCATATAGCTTGGCAAATACTTTTCTAGAAACATCTCGGTGAACTTATCCCATGATAAGTCTTTGCCTTCCAACAACGCTTTAGAAGACTCCCACCAGAAACTTGCTTCATCTTTCAGGTAATAACTTGCGTACTGAGCTTTCTTGTCGTCCTTAACTTCTGCTAACTCAAAAGCTTTTTCCATTTCTCTCAACCACGACTGAGCTTTAATCTAAGAACTCTAAGAACCTGAGGACTCTCCTCCTGACAAACCTAAGAACTCTGAGGGATGAACATATTGAAAGTGCTTGAAATTTCCAACTTTAGGGGCCACAGGTTGTTGCAAAAGCTGAGCAAGTCTGCTCATCATGGTGGTTTCTGGGTTTATTTCTGGGTCTTGGGTGGGAATTTCTTCTTCTTGGTGATCTGGTGAGTTGGCCATTTCTTACAAACCTGATTGAGCAATTATTTAGCAATACGATGGCATGGCATATATATATAACAACAGTTTCTATGAAATCTCTTTTGTGGGTTTTAAGTTTTACCCAATTTGCACATGCAACCCTATTACTACATAATTCTCATATCAGTGTTGTTTTATCATGGCACAAAACAGGGTTTTATGAGCTTTAAACATGGTTATACAAAAACATGGTTGTATTAAAACATGGTATTGAGAACAATTTATAAGATAATCAAGGTGCACAATGGAAAGCAAGACAATGGATTTATTTAAACAAAGGGTACATAGAGATAATTCTGGATATCATAAGTTCTGAGATGAGGTACAATACATAGCAGGGTTAAACAGAGGAAAAACTGGAAAACATCCCCCTATCTACCCCTAACTTCCAACTACTACTACTACAACACTGATCTGAAATACAACAATATAAATGAGAAGGGATCCCGGCATCTGACCAAGTATCCCAAAGCCTACCGGCGCTGAAAAACAACAATCTATAGGCTCAATCAACAGTCCCGTCTAATCATCTAGAATCTCTCTAAACACAACCAACATCCAGTGAATGATCTTATGCAGCCTCCGGGCCTCAGTATCAGCATCACTAGTGGATGGTCCCTCATCCAATCTCCTCCTGGCAACCTGCTCCACCAACTGAATCCTAGCTCTCCACTCCTCCATCACCACTGAAGTCCTTAGCCTAGAATCCCGAATCAACCTATCTACGAAAGCTCCCAACTCAGGAATGCGGGAGTACACAAAGTCTCGATCCTGGGCTAACTTGCCACCAACACTGACTGGAACAGTCTTAGGCATCTCGGACTCTGGCTCAGGGGGCAGGGGTCTCTGAATCTGGCCTCAAGGGTGTAATCTGCATGGGGATCTCACTACTCTCAGAAGTGTCCTCCTCTGGGTATGAACTAACATACACAGGCTCCTCTGGAGAGGGTGGAATGGGGTCCACAGGGGTACCAGTCAAACTAATCTCTGAGTCTGAGTCACTACCACTACTAGGATCCTGGGAGAAAACATAAAACAACAACCAAGAAATAATGATAGGGTTAAATAAAGCTTCCAGCTAACTCACACCCTAACTCTAGTTTCCGCTTTACCAATAAACACTTTCCTTAGACTATACCTAATAGTCAAACTCAACTCTATATGAGTCGAACTCTCTCGCAATATAAATATATTCCCAAAATACCCCTTTTTAAATCCTAACTTGTATCAGGGACTAGATCATGTAGCTCTGATACCAACTTGTGACGCCCTCAATCTCGGGGTTAGGAAATGAGGACTCACACACCTTTAATCCAATAATTAAATATACTTAAACCCCGATTAACTACTAACAGGATCAACAGGATAAAGTATGAGATAAGATCACAACTACCAATCATAAAATATAACTTACAAGCCCAAAATATTATTAAATAATCAATATCGATTCCGGCTGGGAAGTGACAGATAACCCATTGTATCTTTAAACACTTCTTTCTAGGCGCGAGCTCACTCATAATTACCACTACCTGCTCTGGCAACCGGAAGCCCTCAATACGGTAGGGACCACCAGGTACGATCTTACGAGCAGTGCGCCTAAGCCTGACCATCTTCTTTCTTAACTGCCATGGTTAGATTAAAACAAAACACATGAGTATAAAACTCAGCAAGTAACTATATAGCAGTTCTACAATATCAAATCACAATATGCTTTACCAAACTCAGGGCATTCTACTTTATTTGATCTAGGTGGCAGATTTCCATCTTTTGGGTTAAGGAAAGGTTTTTGAAGGATAGTGTGGGGCTTTCAAGGAACAAGGCTCAAAGCAGGACGAAAGCCGACATTCATCACAAATAATTAAAGGATCAGAATAGATCTTTTGATAGAGGAAAGCAATAGTATTTCAATATATAGAATCAATCATATGATCAATAATTTCAAGAATCAGGGTTCTCGAGCTTTAAGCTTCACGATAACATAATCAACTCTTTCCAAAGCAATATAAACCATTTTCATTTTCAAAAATCAATTTACTGAACAAAAGTTTCAGTTCCCTTTTAAAATAATCAATTAGAACCCTTGATTGGATCACTTTATCTTTCCATTTCATTATGTACGGGTGATCAGCCCGTACCGACCTCCATCCGGTCTTTAAGGTACCAATCGGCATAATTTTAGCCTTAAGTTGGACTAGCCCCGCTAGCCTCTTACCATGACTAGACTAGTCCCACTAGCTTCTTACGTCCCAATCTAATCCATCAAGAATTCATTTGGAAAACCTTGAGTTGGAAAAACAAATAGGTTTTCAAAAATCCATTTTTATCATTACCAAGCATTTGAAATCATTCGGACTCTTTCAAGTGGAAACTCATTCTTAATTCATATTTTAAGGAAACAAAGTTTAGGGAGTGATTCAAAGATACGCAAGGAACAATTCATAAGAATTCTGTATCAAGGATAACAAGGCACTAAATTAGAAGGATCAGCATTGATTTAGGGATCAATAGGGTGATCAAGAGAAACAGGGTATCATTAAACAGGGTTAACAAGGATAATCAAAGGGTTCAATATAATTCATGGCTTAATAGGTAACTTGAACAGAAAGGACAGATTATCAAAGGGTGAAATCAATAAGCTTATCAATAACAGATTATCAAGAACAAGGGTACTTCAAATCAATATTAGGGTTTGATAAAACAAGGGTTTCATACTTAAACAGTTCAATACTCTACATGGTATGAACAACATTCTCTTTATAACCATTTACACAAGTAATCAGAGTTACTTGCCTGAATTTGCTTTCCTGAAGGTTGAACTACTGCCACATAGTAAATCCTTTCCTTTCCTAGCCTGAATGCCCTCACACTCCGAATCTACAATAAAACCAAAACCTTAATCAGATTCTCAACTCTCATAACCGGAACAATCACTCAATACGATAACTCGACTATATCTTTGACTCCAGTATACGAGTATAGCTTATACACATAAGCACATAGCACATAGCACATAGCATAACCCTTTTCTTGCAACTTTTATATCCTTATACACTTAACAACCAAAGCGTAGTCGCTTAACCTTGGCTATTTCTCAATTACACTAACATAACTCTTTTTACGACCTTAGCTATCACTTATAGCTCTTAATATTAAACAATTAAGTTTTCCTTTTCATTTATTCTTTAATTCGAACCATATATGCAAAACACAACCAAGTACATTCAATTTCAATCCTCATGTAATCAAACACAACTATATGCAATTCACAAGGGTCATTTACGCACTTAAATTTCATTCTTTTCAATCAAGAATCCGAATCACAACATATTAAGAATCAAAATCAACAACTTCTTTTGATCATCAAAATTCGAACATAAACACTACCCCATCTTTATCATGCAATCAAGTTCTCACTAGCCATTAATATAATTGATAAAAACCAACTTGATTCCTCTTTTACTCCTTAGAACCCATTCGGGTTTTCCATAAAAACATGCAAGTATAGATTTCGACATGCAAGGTTATATACCACATTTCTTTCTTATTTTAATCCCTTATTAAATCATTCTATCCATTACATCACCAAACCATGCATTACTTAGTGACTTCAACTTAATCAATCCATTCAATCAACATGCATCCACTTATTCATCAAATTAATCCCTTTTTAAACTCAATTTCTATTCGGCAAGACTCAAATTTACAACTCAAGGACAAATCAATGACATGCACATCTTGATGTTCTTTAAAACTAACATGCAATCACTTTTTAGGCCTTATAAACTTAGTGTTCACCAAGATTAACTCACAAAATCAAATTCCTCTTCTTATTAGCATAAAACCCGAACCTAAACCTAGCATGCAACAACAATTTCATTCCTTTTTAATCCGTTAACCAACCTAATAACATTCCATAATTACTTTAAACAAGTTAACTCAAATCAATAACTTCAAAGATCAAAACCATTCTGGTTTTTCAAGAATAACACATGCAATAATCAAAAATAAGTATTTGGTGTAGTAGAGCTCAGTGTTTACATCATCACTCACCACCGGTTCACCGGAGTTCATCACCAGTGGCGGTGGCTTCACGGTGGTGCCCTCATTCGAGGGTATCTAACCATAAAACCTCCGATTTTCTAAAAATCAGCAACACTACATGCAATATTATCACAATAATCATAGAAACAAGAATTAATCAAGCAACCCCGGATCTCGGCTCAAACCGAACCCAAACACACACACACACTTCACATGCAAGCATAAACACACACATGCACATGAATTGAAGCTCTTGTATGGAATAAGGATGAAGATTCATGGAGGGTTTCAAAGAATTAGAGAGGGAGAGACAATATACCGAGAGGAAAAAGAGAGAGAGAGTAGCCGAGAGAAAGTGAGAGAGGGTTCGGGAGAGAAAGAGAGAAAAGAGAGAAGAGAAAGTGAGTGCACAAAAGAAAGAAAAAAGAAAGGAAAGTGGGTTATATACCACTTAGAAACAAGGGCAAATTTGTAATCTACTAATTCCCTTTTCATTCTTATTTGTCCCTTCTTTTTACTAAAATAAAACCAGGATTAAATATAAAATATATCTCTCTCGGGAAGTTGAGAATTATTGAAAATGATATTTTTAATACGTAGGCCTCGAAATTAGCTTTCCAACCATTACTCATAATGAATTTTTGAGCGAACGGTTGATTTTATATGAATTTCGCAAACTTGCTTTAATAATAACATTTTCCCCATAAAATCAATTTAAAAATGCAAAGACCATCAAATAAATTCACTTATCATTTTTAAAAAGTCTCTAGGACCACTACGAAGATAACTGAACAAATCCCATATATTTATCTTACTCGAATGATTTTATAAAAATGCACGAAGGTTAATTAAACCTTTATTTAAATCATGTAATTCCTTTAAAATTCACAAAAATGATCACATATCACATATCCATGCTCACGGACAACAATCTCACGTATATAATCACATAAAGACTCAAGTCTGATCATAGAATTTATCCCTCTTTAATCTTTATCCTCTTTTACGCGTACCAGGTCACGTTCAGCCTGACGGCCCGACGCTCAGCGTTTCGATTACGCTTCTCATTATCTTTTCCAGTCAACACGTCACTTAGGATGAAATACTTTATTTACTCATTCATTTCATTCAATCACACATAATTCACATTTCAAATTCTTTAATTTCTTATTAGGAAGGGTTCCGTTCTACCTGACGGCCCGACGCCACAGCTTAGCTTTTAAGCTGACTATTTAAGTTGGAACGTTTATATCCACGCTCCTATATTCTAATATACAGATAAGACAATTAATCATCACTTAGTCACATAATTATAATCACATCACATAACACATATTTTATTGACTTAATTACGTCACAAAATTCTCAGTCGTCACATGTAGTACTTTTAAATATAATGGTGTGACTGATGAGGCTATCAAGCTGAGGCTTTTCCCATTCTCTCTGAGGGATAAAACTAAGGACTGGTTACATTCTAAACTAGCTGGGTCCATCACTACTTGGCAAGATCTTGCGCAAAAGTTTCTGGTGAAGTTCTATCCAATGGCAAAGACTGCAGCTATGAGGAGTGCTCTTACACAGTTTGCGCAGTAACCAACAGAATCTATGTGCGAAGCTTGGGAGCGCTACAAGGAGATGTTGAGAAAGTGTCCACACCATGGTATGCCTGACTTGATGGTGATCACTGGTTTTTATAATGGTTTGGGGGCCCAATCTCGGCCAATGCTCGATGCAGCAGCTGGAGGCGCTTTGTGGGCCAAAAGCTATACTGAGGCTTATAATCTTATTGAAACTATTGCTACAAATGAGCATCAAAACCCAAATTAAAGGATGATTCTTGGGAAGGTAGCAGGTATTCTGGAAGTTGATGCAACTATAGCTATTATAGCGCAGCTCCAAGCGTTGTCTTTGAAGGTCGATTCTTTAGCCACCTATGGAGTCAATCATATAGCTATGGTTTGTGAGCTTTATGCAGGTTCTCATGCTACGGATTAGTGTTCTCTTGTTAATGAATCTGTTCAGTATGTGAATAATTATCAGCGACCACAGCAGCCTGTGCTAGCTACTTATCATCCTAACAACAGAAATCATCCCACTTTCAGCTGGAGCAATACTCAGAATGCTATTCAGCAACCATATCAGCAAGGTGTAAGTAAATAGTTTAATCCACCTGGATTCCAGCAACCACAACATTATGCTCAAAGGCAATCATATCCTCAACAAGGAGGTGCTGCTCCAACTTCTAGTGCTGATATCGAGGAACTCAAGTTGTTATGCAAAAGTCAGGCTGTTTCTATCAAGACCTTGGAAAATCAAATCGGTCAAATAGCCAATGCAGTGCTCAATCGTCAACCTGGCACACTTCCCAGTGATACTGAAGTGCCAGGCAGGAAGGAAGCTAAAGAGTAAGTCAAAGCTATTACCTTAAGGTCTGGAAAAGTTGCTGATGCTGAAAAAGCAAAAGACGGAGAAGCTGAAGTTGTTGATGAAGAAGAGAAGCAAAAGGAGAAAGCAGCGGAACCAAGGAAGACTACTGTTGAACACACTCTGCCTGAGGGTAATACATGGGAGAAACAACTCTATCCTCCACCACCTTTCCCTAAGAGATTGCAACAACAAAAGCTGGATAAGTAGTTCGGTAAGTTTCTGGAGGTGTTCAAGAAACTTCACATCAACATACCTTTCGCTGAGGCTCTGGAACAAATGCCTAGCTATGCGAAATTTATAAAGAGTATTCTTTCAAGGAAGGTGAAACTGGATGACCTTGAGACCGTTGCTCTAACGGAAGAGTGCATTGTTGTGCTGCAACAAAAATTACCTCCAAAGCTTAAAGATCCAGGTAGCTTCACCATTCCTTGCACCATTGGCGAGTTGTCTTTTGATAAATGCCTGTGCGATTTGGGAGCAAGCATCAATTTGATTCCATATTCTATCTTCAAAAAGTTGAATTTGCCTGATCCAAAGCCCACATACATGTCTCTACAATTGGCTGATCATTCTATTACATATCCACGAGGCATAGTGGAGGATGTGTTAGTAAAGGTGGATAAGCTCTTCTTCCTTCCAGACTTTGTCATTTTGGATTTCGAGGAAGATAAGAAGATCCTCATAATCTTGGGAAGACCTTTCTTGGCTACAGGCCGTACCTTGATAGATGTGCAGAAAGGTGAACTTACTATGAGGGTGCAGGATCAGGATGTGACATTCAATGTATTCAAAGCGATGAAATTCCCTACAGAAGACGAGGAGTGCTTAAAAGTGGATTTGATTGATTCTGTGATAACTTCAGAACTTGATCATATGCTAATGTCTGATGCATTAGAGAAAGCCTTAGTGGGGGAGTTTGACAGTGATAATGAGGATGGCAATGAGAAACTACAATATCTAAATGCTTCTCCTTGGAGGCGAAAGCTAGACATGCCATTTAAATCTCTTGGTACTTCTGATCTCAAGAATGCTGAAGGAAAGCTCAAACTATCTATTGAGGAAGCACCTACTTTGGAGCTTAAACCATTGCCTGAACACTTGAGGTATGCCTTTTTAGGTGATGCATTTACTTTGCCTGTTGTTATTACATTTGAACTTTCAGGTAGTGAGGAGGACAAGCTCTTGAGGATCTTGAGAGAATTCAAATCGGCAATCGGATGGACTATAGCAGATATCAAAGGGATCAACCCTTCGTACTGCATGCATAAAATTCTGCTAGAGGAAGGTAGTAAACCGACTGTTGAGAAACAATGACGACTTAATCCTATCATGAAAGAAGTCGTGAAGAAAGAAATTCTGAAGTGGCTAGATGTAGGAATCATATATCCTATTTCTGACAGTTCTTGGGTGAGCCCCGTGCAATGTGTACCGAAGAAAGGAGGTATAACTGTGGTAGCAAATGAGAAGAACGAGCTCATCCTCACTCGAACAGTCACAAGATGGAGGGTATGCATGGATTATAGAAAGTTGAACAAGACCACGAGAAAGGATCACTTCCCTCTTCCATTTATTAATCAGATGCTTCACAGGTTGGCCGGTCATGAGTATTATTATCTTCTGGATGGCTATTCGGTGTATAATCAGATTTGCATTGGACGAGAGGATCAAGAAAAGACTACCTTCACTTGTCCATTTGGCACGTTTGCTTTTCGTAGAGTTTCGTTTAGCTTATGTGCCGCACCTGCCACTTTTCAGAGATGTGTGATGGCTATATTCTCTGATATAATTGGAAATAATGTCGAAGTGTTCATGGATGACTTCTCCATCTTTGGACATTCGTATGATGAATGTTTGAATAATCTTCGTGCGGTGCTCAAAAGGTGTGTGGAAACTAATTTGGTGCTCAATTGGGAAAAATGTCACTTTATGGTGCGTGAAAGCATTATTCTCGGGCACAAAGTCTCTAGAAAGGGTCTTGAGGTGGACAAAGCCAAGGTGGGGGTCATTGAAAATCTCCCACCACCTATTTCTGTAAAAGGAATCCGTAGTTTTCTTGGTCATGCGGGTTTATATCGGTGTTTCATTTGGGACTTCTCGAAGTTATCTAAGCCGTTGTGCAACTTGCTCGAGAAGGATGTGCCTTTCAAATTTGATGATGAATGCTTGACGGCATTCGAGACTCTCAAGAAGAGTTTGATAACTGCACCAGTTATTACGGAACCTGATTGGATAGAGCCTTTTGAGATGATGTGTGATGCGAGTGATTATGCGGTGGGAGCAGTTCTTGGGCAGCACAAGAATAATCTTTTTCATGTGGTCTATTATGCTAGTAAGACTCTAAATGGAGCTCAAATGAACTACACCACTACTGAGAAGGAGCTCTTGGATATAGTCTTTGGTTTCAAAAAATTTCGATCTTATCTGCTTGGGACAAAGGTGACAGTATTCATTGATCATGCTGCCATTCGCTATTTGGTTTCAAAGAAGGATTCGAAGCCTAGACTTATTCGTTTGGTGCTCTTGCTACAGGAATTTGAGTTAGAAATCAAGGATCGAAAAGGTACTGAGAATCAAGTAGCTGACCATCTCTCTAGATTGGAGAATCCCGATTCTACTTCACATGATAAAACATTGATCAACGAATCTTTTCCGGATGAGTAGCTGTTCGCAGTTCAGGAGGAAGAACTTTGGTTCGCAGATATTGTGAACTATCTTGTCAGCAATATAATGCCTCATAATATGAATACAGCTCAAAAGAAGAAATTTCTGCATGAGGTGAAGTGGTACATGTGGGATGAACCGTATTTGTTTAGACAAGGAGCTGATCAAATCATCAGGAGATGTATCCAATTCTGTGGGACGAAGGGGATATTACGAGACTGCCATTCCACAGTTTATCGTGGACATTATGGTGGTGACAAGACAGCATCTCGTATTCTGCAAGCAGGTTTTTTCTGGCCTACTTTGTTTAAGGATGTACATCAGTTTGTTTTAAGGTGTGATCATTGCCAAAGAGTGGGGAATCTTACGAGGAAAGATGAGATACCGTTAAATGTGATGCTTGAAGTCGAGGTCTTTGATGTTTGGGGAATCGATTTCATGGGACCATTTGTCTCGTCCTGCAATAATTAGTACATCTTGCTGGCAGTCGATTATGTCTCAAAATGGGTAGAAGTTAAGACTCTACCGAGGAATGATGCAAGGGTAGTGTTGAATTTTCTTCATAAGCAGATTTTCACAAGGTTTGGAATGCCACGAGTAATCATAAGTGATGAGAGGTCGCATTTCTGTAACCGTAAGTTCAATTCTATGATGCAATGCTACAAGGTGAATCATTGTGTTTCTACTGCCTATCATCCGCAAATGAATGGTCAAGCTGAAGTGTCTAATAGAGAGATCAAGCACATTCTAGAGAAAGTTGTTTGTCCGTCAAGGAAGGATTGGTCTTTAAAGCTCGATGAAGCTGTTTGGGCTTATAGAACAGCATACAAGACTCCACTTGGGATGTCCCCGTTTCAACTTGTTTATGGTAAGGGATGTCATTTACCTACGGAGCTTGAACATAAGGCTTATTGGGCGTTGAAGAAGCTGAACCTTGATCTAGATGCAGCTGGGAAGAAGCGAATGCTTCAGTTAAATGAACTTAATGAATTTCGACTCCAAGCATACGAGAATAACAAAATGTACAAGGAAAAAGTGAAAAGGTGGCACGACAGGAAGTTATCTCCTAAGTTATTCGTGCCGGGGCAACAAGTTCTTTTATTCAACTCTCGTCTCCGACTTTTTCCTGGAAAGTTGAAATCAAGGTGGTCCAGACCTTTTATTGTCAAAACTGTGTTTCCACATGGAGCGGTGGAGATTTTTGAGAATGATCTGGGCCAAGCATTCAAGGTTAATGGTCAGCGATTGAAGCATTACTATGGGGACACGACAAAGCGGGAAGTGGTTAGTGTCATTTTGTTGTCAACTTGAGCAAGGTACTCTACGTCAAGCTAATGACGTAAAAGAAGTGCTTCTTGGGAGGCAACCCAAGATTTGTTTTTATAGGAACCCTTAGAAGTCAGTAACCAATCCAAAAACACAAAAAAAATCAGAAAATTGGGCAAGAATTTTTTTTTCCAGACACCCTCTGGGCGCCCGCTCAGGATGCTGGGCCCCCGCTCAGCCCCCGACTGTCTGAAATTTTTTTAGCCTTATAAAAATCCAAAAAAATTAGCAAAATAAAAAATAAAAACACAAACCCATAACCCACGAATTCTTTTCCCATTAACCCACGTTTTCTCCCTCAAACCCCACTCCTAATCAATTTCTAACCCTAACCCCTACCCTATATATACTTACAACTCCTCCATATACTCTCTCATATACTTTCAACCTTAAAAATCTCTCCCATATTCAAAAACACAACTCTTAAACACTTTTTCTCAGTTTCAATGGCACCCAAGAGATCACGAACTATTGACAGCAGCAACACCGTTCCTACTGCTGATTCTTCGAGGGGAACTGCTGCGAGTCCTCGTTTGTTTGATAGGGCTGCTGAGGAGGAGTATACTAGGCTTCTGGCGAAGCCGATTCTGAAGGAGAGGGGATTCTAACCATCAGGGAGGGATGGTGAGTTGTTGTCGATGATTGCTGAAAAGGGGTGGATTTCTTTTTATGAGTCGCCGGAGGCGGTTCCGATGAGCGTGGTTCGCGAGTTTTATGCGAACGCAAAGGCTGAAAAGAATGGGTTTTACTTTTGTTCGTGGGCTTACTGTGGATTATCATCCGGAGGCGATTCGCCATGTGATTGGACAGCGACAACGGAAGCCCACGGAGGAGAATTGGAATGAAAAGCCCTCCGAGGAGTTTGATTTGGATTTGATTTGTGCTACTCTCTGTCAGCCGGGCACGGTTTGGAAGTTCAAGACTGGAACTAACGAGTATCGTTCTTTTCTGGCGATTGTGATGAATAGGTATGCCCGTGCATGGAATGTCTTTATTTGTGCTAATATTCTGCCTACTTCACATGCACATGAGGTTACAGTTGAGCGAGCAAGATTGTTATGGGGTATTTTGAATGAGGAGTATTATGTGGACCTTGGTAAGTTCATCTACCAAGGGATTCTGAAGTTTTTAAGGGGAGCGAAGCACATAAACATCCCTTATGCATCTACTGTCATGAAGCAATGCCGAGCAGTGGGAGTTCATTGGCCTTCTCACGAGCAGTTGCAGATGTCGGCCGCTCCTATTGATTCAACGGCTCTGAATGTGATGCAGGAGTGGACGGGTGGAGAGCTGGAGGAGCATGAGTTGGTTTATCGTCTTCCAGGAGGACGTCCAGCAGCTGGTGCTACTATGGCTAGGCCGGGTCATGATGAGGCAGGCTCTTTTAGAGCTCAGGAGGGTGCTGGGATGACTGATGCCCAGTATAGGAGGCTGTCGAGGAGGATGGATGCGATGTATGAGTCGTAGAGTAGGTTCGCTTAGGAGCTCACCCTTGCACTTGGGACTGCTTTCAGAGGCCTTAGAGCTGACATCCAGTGGCCCGTTTTTGGTGAGGACTCTGCTTATCCGCCTTCTGATACTCCACCCTCTGAGGGTGATGATGATGATTTCTCCGAATAGGTATACCTTGTGTTCCTTTCTACTACCTTCACTGGGGACAGTGAAGATTTTAAGTTTGGGGGTGGTAGTTAAGGAATATTTTTGTGTGTGTGTCATGTAGTTGCATAGTCATGATAGTTTAGTTCATATAGTTGCATATTTTTGCCATATAGTTTTATTTTATTTTATTTTATAGCTTTATTTTTCATGTCATTTAGCTCATGCATATACCATGATCCCTTTTGCGTTGCTTTACCAATTGATTTGTGATATTGATGCAAGTGTAGTGATAGCGTTAGAGTGATGTTGAGTCTTGTAGGATGACATGCATGCTAGAAACACTTGTAATTTCACTAAGTCTTAGAGTATGCTTAAGGACTAGATTGTTGTCATGGTTTGATGGTTTTTGAGGTTAATCTATTGATTATGCTTAGAATTTATAATAGGTGCTTAATGATAAAAGGCATGAAAAGAAAAAAATTGGAGTAAAAATTGGAATTCATTGCTAGTTGTGGCTAGGCGTCAAATGGCTAGTAGTTGGCTCGTATTTTTATGCGAGTAGTATAGGGTTGAGCAAGATGGAGCGAAACGCACTTGCTCAAAAATTTGAAAAAATAAAAAAGAAACAAAAAAAGAAAAAAAGAAAAAAAAAAGAGAAAAATAAATAAATAGTTAATGCATAATTGATCACGAGTGGGTCTTTGGTATTCGAGTTATTAAGTTCTTAGGGGACTTTTGTGCCTAGTGACCTAAGGCTTTTATAGTCTGGGATCCGCTAACCTAACGCTCGCTAAATGGATGCCATTGCATAAGTCTTTTGTGGACCTCACTCATTGCACGGTCAAATAAGCATTTGTTGTTGTGTTGAATAAAAGCATGATTCCGTAATAAGCTCCAGTAATCTTGAAGCGTTATAAGTCATTTTGTGCCTAGAATTTATTCTTCGTATAATCATGTGATTTCCTTGAGGATAGTCGAATTATGATAATTGATCTAGTTTCGAAGTATATTTGTTAATCATCCGCACACACCACATTTCTGGTTGTATGTTAGTTTGCATGATTTGATTAATCTTTAGTCACCTAATTGCATTTGTTGAGATGTCGTGAGTTGGTTGGTTTAGTCGTTGTAAGGGGGATCATTGCATTTCATATAGATTGCATTCATGCATGTTTTTGTTTTGTTTTTGAGTCTATGACGCTTGAGGACAAGCATCGATTTAAGTTTGGGGGTATGATAAGTGGCATTTTATACCACTTAGAACATCTTATAATGGCTTGAATTGATGTCTTGAAATTAAGTATTTTATGTATTTGATGCGTTTTTCTAGTATTTGTGCATTTCAGGGTATTACTTGTGTTGAGGGGAGATTTCATCAGGATTAAGCCTTAGTATGTGCTTGGCATTGCAAGTGGGAAGTTAGGAGCAGAACGCAGCAGAAAACGGGAGCAAATTAATAAATTTTCCAGTGAGGTGTTGGGCGCCCGCTCAGCCTGGCTGGGCGGCCGCTCAGGAAGCTGGGCGCCCGCTCAGGATTGCTGGGCGGCCGCTCAGGGTCATAAATTAAAACACTGATTTTTAGAGTTCTATTTCTCTTGGACTTCCGACTTCTGAGATAGCTGGGACTTGTGGGGCTTCTATATACATATTTTTCAGAGACATTTCACGTGTGTTGAATCGTCGTATCAATCAAGGAGCAAGGAGAGAAGGAAGAAGACCGTTTTAGCACATCGCAACGAAGAAGAGGAAACATAGTTTTCTTGTGATTCTTTTATTCGTTGTATCATTGGATGCTAGTTTTCTTTACTTTGAACCTTATTACTCTTGTGACGTACTCTGGTTTTAATAACTATTTTTATTAGTTATTCTTGTGTGTTATTATCATGTTTTTATATGAACCCATGGTGACGATGAGTTCTATCATGGGCTAATCGTGATCATGGGGTCGTAACGGATTTACTATGGAATTTTTTAGTTAGTTGTTTAATACCTTAGTGTGTGATGATTGTATGATATCTAGTATTGGTTGTGCTTATTCATCTTATGTGTGTCGCGAACATATAAGATAGGGTGTTAATCTCTTGTGAAGCGACAGCGGATCTTGAGGTTTAGAACTTTCCATGCTAGCATAGGTTCATGTATGTGTATGCATGATTAGTAGGTAACTCTAACCGCTTTACTTCCCTGTGTAATTATAAGGAATAACTTGTGCTTAAATCGTTATGTTGTCAAATTCTATAGACATATAGGGTCTCAACATAATTGATGCCTATTCAACTTCTATCTTAATTGTGGATGTTTGGTAGAATGGTATTAGTACAACGAAAGTTGGCTTTTATCAGTTTTGTGTTGTTCGATTAATATCATCGTCGTTGCATGCTAAGGGTAATAACAATAACTATTGAAGGAAGTAGTAATGAAGTTATGATCTCATGTGTGTTTAATATTGTTAATTCAAGAGTCAATTAAGTGTCTAATTCTCGTAGTTAATTATAGTTAATAATTAGTTAATCAAATCTACGTGTTATTGTCTTGACATTGAGAAGTAATTATACATTGGTGAGTGAGTGTTAATTGAACATAATTAGTCCGAGTCTCTGTGGGAACGAACTAGAAATTATTCTATATTACTTGTGAACGCGTATACTTGCATGAATTATTAGCGCGTGTTTTCCGCCCTAACACCGCTTATTTTATTAAATAATATTCTTTATTTTCTTAAAGAATAATGTGTCAATATTCGCTAAGTATTCGGAAAATGATTGATACTATCAAATCATTCTTACTTTAAATATTTCCAGAGATTATTTTCAAACTTTATCAAAACTATTTTTGAAAGTTAGAGTGGATCCCAAAACTTGTTTTCAAATTTAAGATATTCCTTTCGAAGGGGATTTAAATACTCGCTCAAAAATCTGAGGGATCCGGCTCCGTGATGTATTTTTATATTCGCAACAAGGTTGCTGTTTTGATAAAAATGTTTTTGATTACTTACCCAACACTCGGGATGTAAAATTCTTGGAATAAGTTAATTCATTAACAGGCATCGCCTGGGAAATATCGGTGAGTTTTTCTTACCAACTAGATGTGACTTCTTGGTGGAGTCGTATAAACCAGTTCCTACTTGGGGAAAGGGGTGACGAGCTTTATGTTTCAGAGTCATGGATTTCATCTGAACTAGAAGTGGCGTAAGTGGTCGAGTGGCGCCGGCCCAGCCTTATTTATTGGCCTAAATGGCCCGGAAGTTCCGTTAAGATGGTCCATTCCTTAGGAGTCCAGTGTTCAGTCGATAAGTAAATCCGATTGTTCTCCTCTACATGTAGAAATTTATGGGGTTGCACTACTGCGATTGATCATCGTGAGTGGTCTTCCTTGCGCGGAAAACTCCCGTAATGAGTTCATCATCTAGTTGGATATTTTTGCAAAACTACCGAGAGCACTTCGATAGAAAGGCTACGTCTGGGAGATTGTTGAGTGTTGGCAGGGTCGAGTTTTCAAAATGATGTTTTCATCAAATAAAGTATCTCGTAACTTCATTTCATTTTGATGATATTTCAAAGATTGATTCTATACAAGTTTTGTCTTGTAGCTTCATCTATGGGATGAACTATTTATACCTTGAACGGTGGTAGTTCAAGTAGTATTCAGAAAAAGATATAAGTATATTGGAGTATCTTGTAACTTCATCTTTTCAACTTATATCTAGTAAATGATTATCTTATGCATGACAAAGATTTTCAGAAAAACGTTGAGACAAGGTTAAATATATGAGATCACCTTGCAACGATATTTTTATACAGTTATAGACTGGAACTCTGTGTATATTATACATGTCAGAGGATTTCAAAGATTGTGAAAAGTATATATGTATATACATGCTGAATATTTTGCGACTTCGTCACATTAAGATATCAAACTTGGTTCATTTCTTCTTGACCAAGACTTCCATGAGTACTATGAGAATGCTCATATATTGTAAATTTACATGTTATTTTGGTGGGCTTTTTGCTCACCCTTGCTTTATTCTTTCATCATACAACAATAACTAGACAAGATGAACAGGACCAAGCTCCCAATTCACGAGCGGATAGGAAAAGTTCCGCAGTTTCCTGTAGGCGTTGATGCCGTTGTAGCTGAGGTAGGAACTACCAATAGGCTAGGCTTTCAATTTTTGATGTACCAGACTTATTTATATTTACGATTGTAATAATGGCAAAGATTATGTAAATCTATTCAGAAACCTTTTTGAGGTGTAATGACTTATAGTTGTGGAATACAATGACTTGTGTTATTTTTTATATTCATCCCTGAGACTATAACTTGTGGTGTGTGTGTATATTGTGGGGTCACAGTATGCAGTAGTTGGTTATTTATTAAGATTGGGTAATATTAAGGGAAATGGAACTCGTGACAACCTGGATCCCCAATCCCGGATTTGGGGGTATTATAGTTGGTGCATGTGCTTTTGATGAGGATGATTCACCTTGCTCCAAATCCATTAGAGCATAGTTTCCAACTTTCTCATCTTCATCATTACCTGAATCATCCCAACTCTTTCCCTCTACAATATAAGCTTTGCTTTGCTGCTTTTTCAGAAGAGCTTTATACTTTGCTTCCAGTTCAAGATAAGCTTTCTCATTCTTTGATTTCTTGGGTTTCCTGCATTCTGTAGCAAAGTGGCCTAGTTCATCACAATTGAAGCACCTTATATTAGATCTGTCAATAGATCCAGTTTTATAGCCATTCTTACTATCAGAATTGTACTTCCCTTTTTCTTTCCACCTGTTGTCTTTGATGAAAGACTATCCTTTACTCTTGAAGTATCTTGGCTTCTTTACTCTAATATTAGGGATTTTTCTAGCCAAATAGGCCATTGACTGATATAGCTCATCCAGTTCTTCAAGAGTGTAGAACTCATCTTTTTCCAATTCCAGAATGACTTGTTCATGTGAATCATTTGTTCTGTGATCACTTGTTGAGGCAACTGGAGTTTGAGATCTTGGTTCATCATTAGATGTTTGACTTTCATTTACAATTAAAGCACTTGAGCCATCCACAACATGTCCTTGACCAGATCTCAATGATTGTCTTTAAATCATCTCTAGTTCATATGTTTTGAGACTTCCATATAGAACTTCCAGTGTTATTCTGCTCAAGTCTCTCCCTTCCCTGATTGCTGAGATTTTCTGTTCCAAATGATCAGGGAGAGTAAGTATAATATCTGGGACATAGCGTGTAATTATTTTTGTAGATAAATAACTATTATGTGATTATATTGTAATTTTTGGTAAATTATCTTATGATTTGTGTTGTTATGCGGATGTTTATATGTGGTAAAGTATAAGTATGCTAATTTTATTATGTCCAGAATAAAATATAGATAATTAAGGTATTTTTCTGGTAATTTTTGGAGTGTTATATGATTTTATATTGATTTATGAATTTATTAATTATATTCTAAATAATTACAAAATCATTTTCTAAAGGCAGGAATAGTCCAACCTCAACCATTTTTACGTTTTTACAACCCGAAACTCTTCCGAAAACTCCTTCCTAACCTAATCTCGTAATTTCGAACATTTTCCATATTTTGACTTTTTCGATCCGGTTTACGGTTTGACCCGTGCACGGTCCGACGCAATATTTTCTATATGCTAACCCTTTTCGATAACATTATCTTCCTACAAATCGTTTTATAAAAGCCCGATTTTGGTAATTATCCGAAACAGGATAATGCTTATCCAAAACAGGATAGTGCTTATCCAAAACAGGTTAATGCTTATCCAAAACATGATAGTGCTTATCCAAAACAAGATAGTGCTTATCCAAAACAGGATAATGTTTATCCAAAACTATCATATTTATAGTTACTTAGCGGCAAAACAACGTATTTATCGATCCAACACGATCCAGAAAGTACTAAGATTCCGTAAATATAAATAGCCAACACAGTATTGTATTTTCTACAGATAATCATTTGTAAACAGTAAAACTTTATGATTTCCAGAGAAAAACCTTAAAATTTATCGCGTTCTTCATAATCAAACGCACAAACGAAGGCGTTAACGAACTCCGATTCGGGTGTGCAATATATCAAATCGAAGCTCTCGAAAAGTTCTTTTATAATAAATCATCCATTTCAGTGCAGAAATCAAGGTGATTTTTTTATTTAATTAATTTAATTCGAATTATTTAGTAATTAAAATAGGAATTTTTGTTCTTGATGCTGTATGTATGATTTGATGTTAAAATCATGTAGATCTTTTCTTCCTGGTCGTTTTGGTATATTATATGATGAATTTGGAGTTCAATAACATGTTCAAATTGTTATTTGATTCTGGAAATTGAAATTAGGGTTTATGTGTTTGAATGTTCTTAATTGAAAATTAGGCGTTTCTTTGTTAGAGTTTATTAGATGAAATTGATTACATGGTTGTGTAGATCGTGGAAAAACAAATCGATTGGTATATTTGAAATTAACAAACGATTCATGGATTGCTCTAATTGAGCTTTGCTGGAAAAACGATTCGAACGGCGGCGGAAAATTCCGATGGAATTTCCAGATGATTCACTGCGTGTTTGACCACGTTTTTGGTATAAATAGGTTCCTGGTATAAAGAACTCCTGATCTGCACAATTTGATGGTGTTCTGAGTGATTTTGAACGTCGTGGGAAAAGCTCGGACCGCCGGTAATGGCGTCCGGCCGGCAATCGGCGACGGGGATGACAAATTTACAGAACTGCCCCTGTAGTTTGTCCAAACTTATAGTTTAGTCCCTCCTGTTGTAAAAATTTATAAAAAAATGGATTTATGTTTTAAATTATTTTAAAAATGATATTTTTATTATTTTAAAAATCAGAATAATGGTTATTTAATTATTTTAAATCTAGATAATTGTTTTAATTATTATTTATTTAAAAATAAATCTGAATTATTTTATTAATTAATTTTAGTTAGTTTTTAATTATTTTAATTAATCGATTAATTTATTATTAATTGATTAGTTAATTTAATTAATTAATATTTAATTTTAATTGATTTAATAATTAGATTTAACTATTTATTTTTGATTTAAAATTTCTGAAAAATAGTTTCGAGCTTCAAAATATTATTTTAAATTATTTTCAAGGCTCGATAATTATTATAAATTATTTTAAATCTGATTCGGGAGTTCGAACCCTATTATTTAATTATAAAATGATTTAGAGGCCCATTTTAATTCCGAAAAATGTTCAAAAATTCATATTAAATACCTGGAAAATCATTTTTACCCTGAATCTTCTTTGCAATATTATTTTAATTGAATATCTTGCGTGTTATAAGCTACATGCTATCTAATTAATGTGTTATATGCCTATGTGGTTGTTGTTTGACTATTATGGTTATAACTTTCAATCCATAAATTGGATTTGGGTAAAACGAAGGGTAGATAAAAGCTTGTGACGTCTATGTGACGATTAGAATAGTATGAAATTACGTATTGATAGATGCTTGTGATGCCTAGCAGAGTAAGCGAGGCATAAAGAAAGAAAGTCAAGGATCAGTAGATAGAATTAAAGTGTAAAAAGAGAAGGCAAATGATTGACGAATAGAAGCAAGGCATAGAAAAAGAAGGAAAGTGATTGATGAGTAGAACTGTTAGATAAGTACAAGTAAAGTTGGAAATTATCTATGATAAGGCAAGTCCTTCTGAACCTTTCCTCGAGTTATATTGCAAGTATTTCTGAACTTTCTCATAACATGTTGCTAGTATTCAAAATAAATCTTGTTTTACATTGCAAGCGCTTTAAACTAGTCAACCTTGAACCCTGATCATATCATTGAACTTGAGCTGTAAGCTTTATTTCTTGTAAACCACCAACAGTTGATTTCCCAGATATTAAACCATACCAATACAATACTACTCCACAAATATATACACACCATAAACCAAGTATTTCAACAGAATTTCTTGAGCATACAGAAACTTATACACCCTGGAATACCTTATCACATCAAAGATCAATACCCTGTATTATCATTGAACCATTGTTCTTCAGATACTTGATTCTTCATCAGGCTTGAATCCATTCTTCATATTTACACCTTGATACACCCTGGTGATACCTGTGAAATATTTTATGCTCTGAGATAAATGTTTTATCAATGTTAATCATGATATTGTTTTTATTGAATTGCAATGGTTATCATATTGAATTATTTCAGAATTGGATGGTTTTATAAATGTAGACCAGATTTGTGGTCATATTAGGCCAATGCGTGCCTTGGATCCAGTATATAGAGCAAAGCTGGGAGCCTTACTCGGGGTTAGTCCGTGACTGATCAGCAGCCTAACCTTGGTTTTTAAAAATGAAATGAATATCCAATTCTATTTATTGCTTATCTAGAAACTTGATTCTTATAAATCATTTCAGCTGATAATTGTTGAACCTCAGTTATTGCTATTATGACTTGCTGAGCTAGTTAGCTCACTCTTGCAAATCTGCTATGTTATTTTACAGTTGAAAAGGAAATTGTTGGTAGCGAGGATTCCCAGTCCAGTGTGCGAGCTAGGATTCCAGGATAAGATGGACTGAGTTAGCAGGAGCTTTATAATATAGTTGAGTTATGTAAGATTGTAAGAATGATATCATTATCAGTTGTAAGCGGAACTAGTTGGGATTTGGTACGATGTAATAAAAGTTAAGGTTGTGGCTTGTTTTCATACTTTAACCTGTTACGATCCATGGTTATGGTAAGAAGGGTCTTTTCATATATTACTTTCATAAGCAGGTATTTATATATTGAGTGTGTGTGTGTTGTGAACCCCAAACTTCTGACCCGGGTTTGGAGGGCGTCACAGGTTTGGTATCAGAGCTACATGTTATAAGTCACTGAAACAAGCCTAGACTGTCGGGAATGGGTAGAGGGTAAGATTAGAATTAAGAAATAGAAAAAAATATAACGTCGGGGAGGTTGAGTGCGACCAAATAGTAGGTTTTAGTGCGATCCGTGATGAGATTAGAGATCCTTATCTACCGTGTAATAACTCGAATTTTTGAGACCTTGTAAAATGTTTAATGAATAGTAACCCTGATGAACGGGAAAATTTTTTGACCCCACACTATGTAGTGCATGAGAAAATGAGTTTCGGAGTTGATATTATGATTATACGTACCAAATAAGTGTATGTAAACGCTATTAGTTTTAGAAGAAAACGAACTTTGAAAAATGACCATATTTACGAATCATCAAGGATTACGGACATCATAATATAATTACAAAACCCTACGGATTTATACCCAAGTATGATAATTCAAAACATAAGGAATAAATATGAAAGGAATTACGTCGCGAACCATATACGAGGAAGTATTACGAAAACGCTTAAGCGACCAAGCGAACGCGTAAACGATTAAATAAACTTAACGCACTAACTAACCATGTTAAGAAAGTAACCATGGTTACTTTATCAAATAGTGAGCTAGAGATAGGATGATCAACCAAGGCTAATGGAATAGTAAGCTAAGGAAGCTAAGCAAGTGGCTTAGCTTGTAATCTACCACAAGCTAGTTAGATTTGTCCATGGATTTGGCAACAAGAATAAACCTAGGATTCTAAACTAGGAGAATATCAAATCAATATAAGATATCACCAACATCATTTCCTAGAAGGAACCAAGGAGCAAGCATAAAAACACTTCCCCTCTCTATCTCTTTAAGCCCATTCGGCTATTTCTTCAAAAGCCAATGATCAAATTCAAATCTTCAAGTTCTAGCCATGGATAAATCCTCCAATTAAATATCAAGCTTCCTAACAACCAAAATAAGGTAAGATAAATCTTTTATCTCTTTTAATTAAGGTTTGATGGGTGAAATAAAATCAAGAATGTTGCTAATGAATTGTATGAATAGTAACTCTTCTTTGGTTTCTTGATTTCAATGGTGGTTTTAGGTTCCAAAAACCATACCAAGCACTCCCAAGACTTCACCATCATCAAGAACACATCTCAAGATTTTAAGAAAAGTAAAAATCTTTGACCCAACTTTATTTAAGATTAAAAATCAAAATCCTTTTAGTATGTAGTTGTAAACCTAGTTTTAGTGGTGATATTGTTGAGATCTTGATATTTAGTTAAGTAGATTTAAGGTTGATTGTTGCTGCCTCAAGAACATGATGTTCTTGAGAGGAGTTAGTGTGTTGATGATGATATGATGATTGTTGGTGGTAGTATAAAGATTTAAGGCATAAACGAAACTCCGATCGTAAACGTAATCTCGCTAAAATGAACAAAACGTAACTTTAGGTTTCTGCAGAAAGTCCTGAAGATGTAAAATGTAGTTTCTTGAAAATTAACCCTTGTTTATGATAGAAAATGTTATAAGGATCGTTTAGGTTCTTGAATCGTTTGATTCGATCAAAGCTTATGGCCGTTTTACTAAAAGTGATTTACGCGACAAAAACTGCTACGAATTATGAACTTTGAAAATATAAAGGATTGACTTAAAAAGGTTCTTAAATCATGATATTTTTACATAAAGTATCATATTGAGTTTCCTAACTTTATTAAAAATTTCAAGTAAGAATAATGATTTTTCAATTTTATAAAAACAACATAGCCGAGACCGCGCGATTAGAAACCGTAGAATCAATAAGCGGAGCCGAGGACGAAAATAAAAATGAACTTAAGATACTTTGAAAAAGGAAGCGACCATGATGTGAATATGGACTTAAAAGAATAATAAGGGTAATGTAAGTTGAGAGGGTGCATAATAATTAGCGCATGAGTGCGGGTAGCCGTAAATTAGAACGGGACCTAACGAAATGAATTGTGTTCATGATTATAGATTTCCGAGCGGAACCTAGAGCATCCTCCACCTCGAGATACCCAGGCAAGTTTACGAACCCAACTCCATTTACTGTTGTGTTGTGAAAATACCATGCTTGCCATGATACATAGTAATTGAACTTTTCGCATAATGTAGCGATGTTGTACGATAAGTATATACGTAAAATATTTAATTCCTCTTTAAGCGTGACGTATGATTATAAGACCGAGAGTCGGTCGGGATTTTAAGATGAAAACCCGGGAATCATTCCGGTGATATTATAGGACGATTACAAGTCCATAATAGTACGTTTTAAAGGGACTCAACGTCCACTTACGAAACATTAAAATACCTCAAACTTTTATTAAAACGATTTCCCAATGATCATATTCCCTCAACTATATTTTATTGTTCAAATAATAAATATTATATACCTATTCCTTTATTATGGGAGAAGTATACTTCAACGATTATTTATTTCAAACCCGATTAAACATTAAAGATTATTAATTGCGCAAACATAAACTAGTTGATGAATATTATTTTAAATATTCTTTTAGAGAGTAAACTCATTCGAGGTTTAATTATTTATTGATTATCAATTAACTAATTATTATTCATTAAAGGGTTTATTTATGATTTAAAAATCATATAACCTGATTTAAAATACTTTCTCATTTTCGGTAAATCATTCGAATAATTTCAGATCATCGGAGAATATTATCTCGATTTATTTTTATATTTTGAATATAGTTTTAAAGAGAAACTCCCCCCTTATTTAATTTCTGTTGACAACGATCAACTCACATCCTTAGTACTTCCTCCAAAAAATTTCGGAAGTACATATATATATGAAGTAAAGCTATACCTATCAACAAGCAAAATGCTTGGGGGAACTTCGATGTGGTTCGAGTTCTCGGGATATGATAGGATCTCCTAAAGGACAAGGGAGGGATAGGATCCAAGTACTTCGTGTATTGGATAGACTACTGGTACTGTAGGAGACGGTACAACATGTACCTAAGGACCTGCGGAGTGTGTGTATACCCAAAATGAGGACATATAGCCCGTATGCGGCAAGGATGATAACCGGGATACGAAGGTGTCGTCCTTCTACTAGTAGAAAAGGTTACTTTTATCGTAGTATGACTGATCATCTTATGCGGTGGCTCGAACGAATGTCCTATTCTTCCAATTGGAATTGTGATGCAATACCATAACCCAAGCCTAAGTGTTGGGTTTACTATTAAGGTATTCGCATGTTAATAAAATCCACTAAAGGATTGTTTTCGTAAAAGGTGTGTATCACCAAGGGAAACTATTTTCGAATAAAACGTGATTATCATATATGATGTTTTACGTAAGTTTATCATATAGTCATTTTCATACTGTACATTATTATGCTGGGCACTATAGCTCACTCTTGCTTTCTTTTAAATGACTCAACACAACAGTGAATCAAGATGCCTACCATGAGAACCACAGCCAGGAAACGGGTAGGAAATGGTCAGTTATTCTGTAGATTGTTTGGTGTTGTACCACAGGTAGTCTGAATAAGTTGGATTGGTTTTCAATTATTTTTAGTTCGGCTTATTTATAAGTATGACTTATGTAAGGTAATAAATAAGAAACGTATATTTGGCCGACGGACTAGCCTTACTTAAAGGTTATTCCCCGGTAAGACTTAATTACTTTTGGGTTGTAATAATTATCACTTTGCGATTTAATCTACTCTAGTAATGAATGGTTCGTTTTCAAGACAATAACCTGTAAGTGTGTGTGTGTGATAAGTGTGGGGTCATAAAGTGTGAGTATTTATATATTATGGTGTGAGGTATGTGGTTTATAGTGGTTTAGATGGCGTGGCCTCCGAGATTCCCGACCCCGGATTTTGGGGCGCCACAGAAATGGTATCAGAGCCTTAGATTATCAAATCTTGGAAACGATAGGGTATAAAATATGTAAACATAAGAATAATAAAATAATCAATTAGAGGTCAAGTCGAGTTCGTCGTCGGGCTACACGGGTAGTATTAACAGTTTTACCCTAAAGGGAATTCCGACTCTAAGTTAGTAATACCTTGCCTATTGTGCCAGGTACCAGTGGAGCCTATGAGGGAGGTTGACCCTGTCGATGATGTTATGGTTCCTGAGCATGACCCTACTCCTGAGCCAGAGGACTCACCCATTGATGACTCAGATGGTGACCCTACTGAAGATGCCCCGGAGGAGGAGACTGACCTTCATATCCCCATAGCTGATGAAGTTGAGATGACCCAGGAAGATGGCGTAGGCTGGAGGGATGTAGAGATGTACCCTCACCCGACTATTCGTTCTCCTACACCACCCCCAGGGATGCAGAGCCCTTCACCCTATACTGATGATGATGAGGGGGACGGGATATATGCATAGGTCTACGAGGCTTATGACATATCCTCTAGCGACCCAGACTCACCTCTACCACCCCCGGCGACCATACATGTAGTTGTACACGACTGAATGGTGGCTCAGCTTAAAGCTGAGATCACTGCGACATCTGCCCGCATTGCGGAGTTATGCCAGGCACTGACAGCTGAGAGAGCCATCCGACTAGGATACCCAGGGGATTTCAGAGCTGCTTCCCCAGCCATAGCCCGTAAAGAGATTGATGGGATCGAGCTCCGTACCCGGGTTCATATGAGGATGACGGTGATTGGAGGATACATCCCGGTAGTTGATGCAGAGCTGATGTTGGCAGGAGCGATGAGGAGGGTGTGTGACCTCACACGCAGTGACAGTGACTGAGGGACTAGTGACTATATATGGACCTTGAAGAAGGCTGGGTGACTTGTCACCAATTTTGATAGGATAGCTAGTAGTAGTTAGCATTCCTAGCCCTTCAGGGTATACGGCTTATATATTTGCATTTCAGATTTTCAGGACAAGTAATGGTGTATTATAATCAGGCATGTATGAACTCGGCTAGTTGTTTTGTCCCCCAGATATAAGTTGGAGACCCTATCGTATATATATAGTAGTTATTTAGAAATGGATTTCCATATTATTGCACCTAATAAAAACATGCCAAATAGTAAATAACATGCTTACATATGAATAAATTAATCCAATTATAAAACATTGTAATTATATTGAAAAAATTTCATTATCAGAAGAATGCGACCCCCAGAAGAGGAACCATGGTACAGTCCGCAGAATCTGTTAACCAATAATGGAATGAACCTGACCCTGTAGTGAATGAAGAAAGTGAAAAGGACCTAGACTATAATGAATATGATGAGGAAGAATATGTAGAAGAAGAGGCTGAGGATACCCATCAGGGAGGGAAGCCCATGAATGAATTTATGGAACTGTTAAGATTTATAGAACTATTAAGAGCAAATCTGAACCAACAACCTATTCCACCACAGCCACATGCTGCCCAACAGAATGCAGCCACTGCCTTTAGGGCCTTTAAATCTCTCAAACCCCCAGAGTTTCTAGGATCTGCTGACCCCGTTGAGGCACGGGCCTGGCTCAAAGAGATAGAAAAGTCCTTTGAGATACTAGGTGTAGAGGAACGACACAAGACCATTTTTACTTCTTACATGCTGAAGGGAGAAGCTAATCACTGGTGGGAGTCCAAACAAAACCTAGAGACTGATGTTGTGATTCAATGGGATAGGTTTACCCGACTATTTTTAGAAAAGTATTTCCCTAGGTTTATGGAAACCCAGATGGAGATTAAGTTTCTGGAGTTGAAACATGATAGGATGACTGTGGCAGAGTATGAGGCCAAGTTTACCGAGCTATCATGATTTGTGCCTGAATTTGTGAATACCGAAGAGAAGAAAGCACGAAGGTTTCAGCTTGGTCTAAAATAGTGGATCCAAAATCGAGTGGCGGGACTAGAGCTGACAGATTATGCCAATTTAATGCAGAAAGCCTCGATTGTTGAAGCTGGCAGTGAGCAGAGTGTGAAGGAAAAGGAAAATAGGAAGAGAAAGATAGGAAACCAAGGCGGAGGAGGAGGAGTAGGAACCGGGAATAGGAGCCTTCCATGTAGGTTCGTCAGGAGAGTGATATCCCAACCCGCGCGAGGCCCCAGATTCAGAAAGGCCCCAAGTGGGAGTGTTGGCCAGGGCGGCGGACAATCTAGGGCAACATTTCATAGCCAACCACGTGCCCCAATACCAGAATGTCAGACATGTGGAAAAAGACACCTTGGGGTGTGCACCCAGGCAAGAGCCCCTCTGAAATGTTACAGGTGCGATCAACCCGGACACTTTGCCAACAACTGTCCCCAATACAGCAAGACATGTTTCCAATGTGGAAAAGTAGGGAATATGAGGAAGGATTGCCCGATGTTGAAGCCCCCAGTCTCAGGGATGAGCAGAGCTGTATCCAACCAACCCCCAGCTGCTAGGACCTTCAACATGACCATTCAGGATGCTGTCTGAAATACTGACGTGATAGCAGGTATCCTTCTGTTAAATTCCGAACATGCAAATGTCCTATTTGATTCTGGAGCAACCAAGTCATTTATATCTGAAGATTTTGCTAAAAAGTTAAAACTTAACGCCATACCCTTACGTGAGATATTACAAGTGGAAATAGCAAATAAAGAAATAATTCATATGAATCAAGTACACCCTAAGTGCAAGTTGAAATTAGAAGGGAAGGTCTTCGAGGTTGACCTAATCCCATTTGCGTTAGGAGAATTTGATGTAATCTTAGGAATGGATTGGTTATCCAGTAATGGAGCGCAAATAGATTGTGAACAGAAGAGGGTAACGAGGCTACAGGCAAAAAGAACCAGAAATTTCTGACCATGCTACAGGCAAAAAGATAATTAAGGAAAGGTAACGAGGCCTATTTGGATTATGTGGTGGATACCAAGAAGGGAGTCCTTAATATACAGGACCTACCCGTAGTGAACGAATTCGAGGATGTATTTTCAGAGAACTTACCAGGGTTGCCACCTGACAGGGAAATAGAATTCGCTATAGAATTAGCACCAGGAACGACACCAGTATCCAAGGCCCCTATAGGCTAGCCCCAGTTGAGATGAAGGAACTAGCTTCTCAACTGCAAGAATTATTAGATAATGGAATGATAAAACCCAGTATGTCACCATGGGGAGTGCAATTACTGTTCGTAAAGAAAAAGGATGGCAGTATGAGATTATGCATAGACTATCAAGAATTGAATAAGCTGACTATTAAGAATAGGTACCCTTTCCCCATGATTGATGACCTATTCGACCAACTCAAGGGAGCTGTACATTTTTCCAAAATAGATTTGAGGACAGGGTATCACCAGTTGAAAATCAAACCTGAGGATATACTGAAGACTGCTTTTCATTCTAGGTATGGACACTATGAGTTCTTAGTCATGTCGTTTGGGCTAACCAATGCACCCGCAACCTTTATGGATTTGATGAACAGAGTGTCCAAAAAGTACCTAGATATATGTGTGATAGTTTTTATAGATGATATTCTAATCTACTCAAAGACAGAGCAAGAACATGCAGAACATTTGAGGATAGTCTTAGAAATCTTGAGGAACGAGAAATTATATGCCAAGCTCTCGAAGTGCGAGTTTTGGTTAAGAGAAGTTCAGTTCTTAGGACATGTGGTGAGTAGCAAAGGAGTTTTAGTTGACCCCGCCAAAATAGAGGCGGTATCCAACTGGGAAAGACCAACTACCCCAACAGAGGTTAGGAGTTTTGGGGGTTTAGCAGGATTTTACCGAAGATTCATGCAAGACTTTGCTAAGATAGCTGGTCCACTGACTAGACTTTCCCGGAAGACAGAAAAGTTTGTATGGACAGAGAAATGTGAGGAAAGCTTTCAGGAACTGAAAGGAGGCTGGTGTCAGCACCAGTGCTCGCTCTTCCCGCTGGAAAGGGAGAGTTTATGATATACAGTGACACATCGCTTAAAGGATTAGGATGTGTACTGATGCAGCACGATAAAGTTATAGCGTATGCCTCTCGGCAATTGAAGGAGTATGAGAGCAGATACCCGACGCATGATCCAGAATTAGCAGCCATAGTGTTTGCCCTGAAAATTTGGAGACACTACCTATACAGTGAGAAATGCGAGATCTACACAGACCATAAAAGCCTCAAATATATTTTTACTCAGAAGGAACTGAACATGAGACAGAGGAGATGGTTAGAATTGATTAAGGACTATGACTGTGAAATTTTGTATCACCCGGGTAAAGCCAATGTGGTGGCTGACGTCCTTAGTAGGAAGGAAAGACTCAAGATGATAATGACATCAGAGGAGTTAATTAAAAAATTTGAGAAAATGGAAATTAACATGAGAATGACCGGTAAAGGAACGGAAGGATTATTTGAGATTAAGCTAGTGCCGGAACTGACTGAAAAGATACGAGTATGTCAGGAAAAGAATATGAGTGAAGAAAGAGGAACATTGACCGGTGAGGAAGTGAGATGCGAGAAAGATGAGAAAGGGATCATGAGGTATGCGTCCCGAATTTGGATTCCCAATGTGCAAGAATTAAAGGACGAGCTGCTACACGAAGGGCACAACTCCAGATATTCAATCCACCCAGGAAGTACGAAGATGTACCGTGACCTTAAGGAATATTATTGGTGGCCTAACATAAAGAGAGAAGTAGCAGAGTGGGTCAACAAGTGCTTGACATGCCAGAGAGTGAAGGCTGAACATCAGCGACCTAGTGGACTATAACGGCCCCCGGAAATTCCGGAATGGAAATGGGAGCATATAGCCATGGATTTTGTGACAGGCCTACCAAGGACAAAGACCAATCACGATGCCATATGAGTTATCATAGATAGATTGATCAAGCTTGCACACTTCCTACCAATCAACGAAAGGTACACCGTAGACAAGCTAGTGGATATTTACTTCAAGGAAATTGTAGTAAGACACGACATCCCTGTTGCCATAGTGTCAGATAGAGACCCAAGGTTTAATTCCCGATTTTGGGGAAGCTTCCAAGAATGCGTAGGCACCAGACTAAATATAAGTACCGCTTACCACCCCCAGACTGATGGACAAAGTGAAAGGACTATTCAGACCCTAGAAGATATGTTATGAGTATGTGCCATTGATTTTAAAGGAAATTAGAATGATCACTTACCCCTTATCGAATTTGCCTACAACAATAGCTATCATTCTAGCATAGGAATGCCTCCGTATGAAGCTCTTTATGGAAGGAGATGTCGCTCTCCCCTATGTTGGGATGAAGTTGGAGAACACAAGATAATAGGACCAGAGTTGGTCCAACAGACCAGGGAAATGGTGGGACTCATCAGGAAAAGACTGGTAGCAGCTCAGGACAGAAAAAAGAAGTACGCCGACCAGACCAGGAAGGATAAGGAATATGAAGTAGGAGAATCAGTGCTATTGAAGGTATCTCTGTGGAAAGGAGTGATGAGATTTGGGATGAAAGGGAAGCTGAGTCCCAGATTCATAGGACCCTTTGAAATTTTGAGGAGAATAGGACCTCTAGCTTACGAGCTCGCCTTGCCTCCTAATCTGTAACAAGTGCACAATGTGTTCCGTGTGTCTATGTTAAGGAAGTACCATGCAGATGCACGACATGTAATAGAATACGAGTAGGTAGATTTACAACCAGACCTGACCTACATCGAGCAACCAGTAAGGATAACGAACCAAAAAGAAAAAGTGCTGAGGAACAAGACTGTGAAGCTGGTTAGAATCTTATGGAGGAATCAAAATGTCGAAGAGTCAACTTGGGAACTTGAAGACGCAATGAGGAATAGATACCCCCACTTATTTTCTAATTGATTCCGGGACAGAATCCTTGTTAGAGGGGAAGACTATAATAACTCGAATTTTTGAGACCTTGTAAAACGTTTAATGAATAGTAACCCTGACGGACGGGAAAAACTTTTGAGCCCACACTATGTAGTGCATGAGAAAATGAGTTTCGGAGTTGATATTATGATTATACGTACCAAATAAGTGTATGTAAACGCTATTAGTTTTCGAAGAAAACAAACTTTGAAAAACGACCATATTTACGAATCATCGAGGATTACGGGAATCATAATATAATTACAAAACCCTATGGATTTATACCCAAGTATGATAATTTAAAACATAAGGAATAAATACGAAAGGAATTACGTCGCGAACCATTTATGAGGAAATATTACGAAACCGCTTAAGCGACCAAGCGAACGCGTAAACGATTAAATAAACGTAACACACTAACTAACCATGGTAAGAAAGTAACCATGATTAATTTATCAAATAGTGAGCTAGAGATAGGATGATCAACCAAGGCTAATGGAATAGTAAGCTAAGGAAGCTAAGCAAGTGGCTTAGCTTCTAATCTACCACAAGCTATTTAGATTTGTCCATGGATTTGGCAACAAGAATAAACCTAGGATTCTAAACTAGGAGAATATCAAATCAATATAAGATACCACCAACATCATTTCCTAGAAGCAACCAAGGATCAAGCATAAAAACACTTCCTCTCTCTCGTTAAGCCCATTCAGCTATTTCTTTAAAAGCCAAGGAATCAAATTCAAACCTTCAAGTTCTAGCCATGGATAAATCCTCCCATTAATTCTCAAGCTTCCTAACAACCAAACTAAGGTAAGATAAATCTTTGATCTCTTTTTATTAAGGTTTGATGGGTAAAATAAAATCAAGAAAGTTGCTAATGAATAGTATGAATCATAACACTTCTTTGGTTTCTTGATTTCAATTGTGGTTTTAGGTTCCAAAAACCATACCAAGCACTCCCAAGACTTTACCATCATCAAGAAAACATCTCAATCTTTCAAGAAAGGTAAAAATCTTTGACCCAAATTTATTTAAGTTTCAATTTCAAGATCCTTTTAGTATGTAGTTGTAAACCTAGTTTTAGTGGTGATATTGTTGAGATCTTGATGTTTAGTTAAGTAGATTTAAGATTGATTGTTGTTGCCTTAATAACATGATGTTCTTGAGAGGAGTTAGAGTTTTGATGATGATATGATTATTGTTGGTGGTAGTATAAAGATTTAAGGCATAAATGAAACTCCGATTGTAAACGTAATCTCGCTATAACGAACAAAACGTAACTTAAGTTTCTGCAGAAAGTCCCGAAGATGTAAAATGTAGTTTCTTGAAAATTAACCCTTGTTTATGATAGAAAATTTTATAAGGATCGTTTAGGCTCTTGAATCGCTTGATTCCGATTTACAGATCAAAAGTTATGGCCGTTTTACTAAAAGTGATTTACGCGACAAAAACTGCTACGAATTACGAATTTTGAAAATATAAAGGATCAACTTAAGAAGATTAATAAATCATGAAATTTGTACAGAGAGTAGAATATTGAGTTTACTAACTTCCATAAAAATTTCAAGTAAGAATAATGATTTTTCAATTTTACAAAAATATCGGAGCCGAGACCGCGCGATTAGAAACCGTAGAAACTCCCCCTTATTTAATTATCTGTTGACAACGGTCAACTCACATCCTTAATACTTCCTCCGAAAACTTTCGAAAGTACATATATATATGAAGTAAATCTATACCTATCAACAAGCAAAACGCTTGGAGGAACTTCGATGTGGTTCGAGTTCTCAGGATATGATAGGATCTCCGGAAGGACAAGGGAGGGGTAGGATCCAAGTACTTCTTGTATTGGATAGACTACTGGCACCGTAGGAGACGGTATAACATGTACCTAAGGACCTGTGAAGTGTGTGTATACCCAAAATGAGGACACATAGCCCGTATGCGACAAGGGTGATAACCGGGATACGAATGTGTCGTCCTTCTACTAGTAGAAAAGCTTACTTTTATCATGGTATGACTTATCATCATATGCGGTGGCTCCAACGAATGTCCTATTATTCCAATTGGAATTGTGATGCAATACCGTAACCCAAGCCTAAGTGCTGGGTTTACTATTAAGGTATTCGCAGGTTAATAAATTCCACTAATTGATTGTTTTCATAAAAGGTGTGTATCACCAAGGGAAACTATTTTCGAATAAAATGTAATTATCATATATGATGTTTTATGTAAGTTTATCATACAGTCATTTTCATACTGTTCATTATTATGCTGGGCACTATAGCTCACTCTTGCTTTCTTTTAAATGACACAACGCAATAGTGAATCAAGATGCCTACCATGAGAACTACAGCCAGGAAATGGGTAGGAAATGGCCAGCTGTTCCGTAGATTGTTTGGTGCTGTACCGCAGGTAGTCCGAATAAACTAGATTGGTTTTCAGTTGTTTTTAGTTCAGCTTATTTATAAGTATGACTTATGTAAGGTAATAAATAAATTAACATATATTTTGCCGACGGACTAGCCTTACTTAAAGGTTATTCCCCGGTAAGACTTAATTACTTTTGGGTTGTAATAATTATCACTTTGCGGTTTAATCTACTCTAGTAATGAATGGTTCGTTTTCAAGACAATAACCTGGAAGTGTGTATGTGTGATAAGTGTGGGGTCGTAAAGTGTGAGTATTTATATATTATGGTGTGAGGTATGTGGTTTATAGTGGTTTAGATGGCGTGGCCTCTGAGATTCCCGACCCCGGATTTTGGGGCGCCACATAGCGACGCGATTTCCAGATGGCGGCGATGGAAGATTCTTTCATCCTTGGATCGTTTGATCATTCGGAGCCTTCGGTCGGAAGACTATCATCTGATTCATGCCCTGCTCTTCCACCTGTGTTAGCCATATCCCCTCCTGCTGTGACGGTTGTACCTTTTCAAGCTAGTATCTCATCCCCTGATGCGAGCATACCTATTCGAGAATTCCCCACATGTTGATTATGGTTATACCGGATATTCAGCTGTGAGCGCTACTATTCTGTCTCCCCTATGCCTTGTTCTATACTATTAGTTTAAAACCTTTCTTATGAAGTAATAATACCTAGGAGGATGGATTTGAGAGTTACAACATATGATGAATACACGAGATATTAAGAGGGGTAAGAAGAAACCTAGAGAGAGAATTTAATTATTCCGAAGGATAGCTGCTACCAGGTTATATAGAGCTACTAATGAGTATGCCACCCATGATTATCTTGTGAAGTAAGCTAGATGGATTTCTAAAGAAATTTGAGAGGATTGGGGATTGAGAGTTTTCTTGGAATTAGATGATGATGTTATGACCAAACTTGATATGTGTAGAAGTAATGTGATATAAATCGACCTTGTGTTATAAAATAGATCTGATGATTACTAGATAGATTTGTTATACTTAGAAATCATAAGAGATGATGATGGGAATGTTACCAGTATGGAAGATTAGTAGTGAAGCAACGAATAAGATAATATGAAACGGTAACTGGAGTTTTTGTTGACCAATGAAGGCAAAATGTACCCAATAAGGGGTAGAAGATATATGGAAATGAATGGGGTCTTAGTTGATTCCTTCCCTGACTGGATACCTTGAAATTATTGAAAAGAACAACCAACTCATATAGTAATGGCGACCAGGTTTATGATTTTCAAAATTTTAAACAGTTTTCAAAAGAGATTTTCTTTACAAAATTTTCTAAAAGTCCTTTAAACAAAACAAGTTTTAAAAACTTGGTTGTCAAACTACTACTTGAGTTTCTTGTTTGTTATAAGATTCAGATTATCTAGAAGAATACTTGTTCTAGAAGTTAATATGGTTCATTTAGAAGGCCAGGTGGACTCGCTATTATGGAGAAGAATTGATTGCTCTCAGCAGAAGAGTGCAAATATTGTTTGTTAAGTTTAACTACAGAACCAATGTACGGAGAAACTATTCATCCAATTTCTGAGACGATTAGAAATTGTTGGTTAAGTTTAACTACAGAACTAGAGTGCAAATATTGTTTGTTAAGTTTAACTACAGAACCAGAGTGCAAATGTTGTCTCATTCATATCTAAATCTTTATCCATTATTTCTTCCTCAATCATGATTTGTTGGTTTGTGGATCCTTCCGATTGTTTCCTTGTACTTTTATTCCTTACAAAAGGTTTCCAATCAGAATCATATATACAAATTTCTGCTTGCGTAAGGTCTATTCCTTGAATATTTTAAAAGGAAGCGAAATGAACCCGTGTAACCGATGAAGTTATATGATAAGTGTGGATAATTGTAAGCTGATAAATGGTGGAAATTTATATATAGAGAAGAACCATTATGTAGATAACAGGATTGTTGCGAGGACATCAAATCAGAGGCGAATATTTGTATACATGATACGTTTCAAGTATGAGATTTTAGCGTGAATTGGAATAGTTAGCGAACCATATGAGATAAATTATTTAGAAGAATAAGAAATTAAAGCTGCATATATCAGATAAGGCAAATGATTGGTTGGACAGCAGAAGTGAATGAAGAAATTCTTAATAATAACCAGATAAACGATTAATACATTGTGAAGATGAAGCATACCTCAATCATGTGAGGGATACTTGTCATGAAGGTTCAAGATCGAAGAAATGCTAGTTACAAATAAACTTTGAGAGTGTTCATCAAAGAGTGGTTGGGCTTTCCCACTCAAGTAAGTGAGCTATGGTAAGTTTGATGCTTATAAATGAGCCAGTGAAGAAGGTTTAGTATAGAAAGACATAAGGGGAGATGAAGATATGGTGATTCAATTGTAAGGATTTTTAAGAAATGATGCTTTTAAACCAAATGAATTATTTTAGAAGATTACGAGAGTGTTGGTTGAGACCATGTGTTGGTTATTAGAAGTTGAACGAGTTAACTAATAAGAACAAGTGTATATGGTCAAGGATAGACGAATTGTTAATGAGAGAGCTTGAATTGAAACATGAACTAGAAGAATTTTAGAATAATTTATAATAGTACTCAGTAGTGATATTCAGTTATAATCAAATGATATGAGAAAAGGCATGGTAGAATAAGAATTGTTCACTACAATCTTAAGTTAAACTAAAACTATGGGTTATACTGGCTAATGTTATATGTGGTGGTGAAATGGTGAGTTTAGAAGGTGGTAGTTATTTGGTACACTTGTGGATTGATTGTTGGTTGTTTGATTGATTGTTGGTGTCGGCTTGAGTCTTGCTGGTAGTCAATAATATAAAGAAGATGCTGCCCAAATTTTCAAAAATACCCTACTCTTAAAGCTAGAAAGTATACTTTCGTGTGTTATTGATATTCATGTTGATACTCCAAATAATTGCGATCTCGGTTTTTGAAAGAGGCTACAGCCAATCCGACTAAATATAATTGGTCTTTGATTTCATTGAGCTAGTCATCACTTGGTGCAATTAATCAATAAAGTAAGTTAATTGGTTAATTTTACCAATTAATGGTCAGTTAGATGGAAATCAATTTCAATTAGACTAAGTCAAATTTTGATATGACTTTCAAATTCGAAATCAAAGCAATGAGGAATTTGGAGAAGGAAAGGACACTAGTAGAATTCAGAAGTTACTGCAAATGAGTGAAGCTTTACTTGGATGAATATGCCCTTAGTAATCGACAAGAGAGATAGAAAGTTGTTTGTATGGACAGGTGAGAAGGATGTTTTTTTAAGAACTGAAGATTTAAGTTAAAGCAAATAGAAGGAAGGAAGGAAAGGAAGAAGGAAGTGGAATAAAGAAGAGATTAGTACCTACACCAAAATGGATTTTATTAGCCAATCAAAGAGATTCTATCATCTACAATAAAGCTTTATCAAAGGACATCTTGTTTCTGAATTATTTTGATAATCATACAATAAATGATTCATTAAGTATTTCTGTTTTGGAAAAAAATACGAGATACAGTTTTAGTTCAGTTTCTGATTGATATTGATACTTAGGTTGTTGTTAAATATCAAAAGTGGTATTAATATAGATGATTGATATTTACTTCAGTTTCTGGCGAGGAAAGCGTTAATTGCATCATTATTGATAGGTTATCCAAACCTAATCATTCTCTTTTACTAATAAATAGTTTGTCCAATAAATGGGTTAGTTATCGCTTGATGAAATGGTGGTACGTCATCAGATCCATAAATTGATTATAAGTAATAGATATTATTTAATTTGAGATTTGACAGGAGTATTCAGAAAATGATGAATTATGTCAAATCGGAATAGTATATACCACTCCTAGATGAACAGGAAGTATGTAAGGAGGAACTAAAAGATAGGAATTTGGCTATGATAACTCAAGGGATTCAAGCTACTCCGAGAATATGATACGAGACATAGATGTCAAAGAAGATTTTTGATAGTATGGCACAAAGAAAGAATAAGCGTTATATGTGACTAGACGTCAAAGAAGAGCATTGTAGTCAGTTTCATATTAGAACTCCCTCGAACCACAATAAATGATAGTATGGGTTGGAATATGCGGGTGAGCCTCCAGACTAGTATATTTTATTTTAAGAAATAAGAGATTTTTGCTCGGCAAATATACTCGATTGTGATTCAAGGAAATTAAGGTATGATGATACATTTGTGCATCAATCATATCCAGTCGAGATTTTCTCGTTAATTCTTAACCCTAGTATAATTTCGAGAACGTCAGAAAATGAATACGCCATGGTTTCAGTATATCATTAGCAGATGGACGAGAAGATTAAGAGAACGACTAAAGAGCCTTGAATGCGATTGGAAGTAATTACAAGAATTAGAAACATGTGGGAATGAGATTCAACAACCAGTAACTATTGGAAACGTTCATGAGCACGAATTACTAGAATTAGAAAGAAAAGAGAATTAATCAGCATTATGCTGGTCCTTTTAAAACAGTAAAATAGGCAAGATAAGTGTAAGTGAGTTGGATTCACCGCCACACGTATAGATGATTCATATTGTGTTTATATGTGTATATTCACGAAAAGTAACTAAGATCCATTATATATAAAATGGAGACTTAAGTTGACTTATAGGAGCAACTAATAGAATATGATGTCAGCGAGAGGTTGTTGAGTAATGAGTGGTGCTGCGAATAAAAGTTTATAAAAAGCTGTAAGGTTGAGAGATCAACCTGAGAAAAATGGAAGTGAGATACTGGAATTATATTTGATCCTTAGTGTGATTCTGAGGACAGAATCCTTTTAGGGGGAGGATGTAATATCCAGGACATAGCGTGTATTTATTTTTGGTGATAAATAACTATTATGTGATTATATTGTGATTTTTGGTGAATTATCTTCTGATTGGTGTTGTTATGCGGATGTTTATATGTGGTAAAGTATAAGTATGTTAATTTTATTATGTCCAGAATAAAATATAGATAATTAAGGTATTTTTCTGGTAATTTTTGAAGTGTTATATGATTTTATATTGATTTATGAATTTATTAATTATTTTCTAAATAATTACAAAATCATTTTCTAAAGGCGAAAGTCGTCCAACCTCAACCGTTTTTACGTTTTTACAACCCGAAACTCTTCCTAAAACTCCTTCCTAACCTAATCTGGTAATTCCGGATATTTTCCATGTTTTGACTTTTTCAATCCGGATTACGGTTTGACCCGTGCGCGACCCGACGCAATATTTTCGATACGCTAACCCTTTTCGATAACATTATTTTCGTATAAATCGTTTTATAAAAGCCCGGTTTTGATAATTATCCGAAATAGGATAATTCTTATCCAAAACAGGATAGTGTCTATCCAAAACAGGATAGTGTTTATCCAAGACAGGATAGTGCTTATCCAAAACTATCGTATTTATAGTTACTTAGCGACAAAGCAACGTATTTATCGATCTAAAACGATCCAGAACGTACTAATATTCCGTAAATATAAATAGCCAACACAATATTGTATTTTGTACAGATAATCATTTGCAAATAGTAAAACTACATGTTTACCAGAGAAAAACCTTAAAATTCATCGCGTTTTTTATAATCAAACGCACAAACGAAGGCGTTAACGAACTCCGATTCGGGCGTGCAATATATCAAATCGAAGCTCTCGAAAAGTTCTTTCATAATAAATCATCCATTTCAGTTCAGAAATGAAGGTGATTTTCTTATTTAATTAATTTAATTCGAATTATTTAGTAGTTAAAATATAAATTTTTGTTTTTGATGTTGTTTGTGTGATTTGATGTTAAAATCATGTAGATCTTTTCTTCCTGGTCGTTTTGGTATATTATATGATGAATTTGGAGTTCAATAACATGTTCAAATTGATGTTTGATTCTAGAAATTGAAATTAGGATTTATGTGTTTGAATGTTCTTAATTGAAAATTAGGCGTTTTTTTGTTATGGGTTATTAGATGAAATTGATTACATGGTTGTGTAGATCGTGGAAAAACAAATTGATTGGTATATTTGAAATTAACAAACGATTCCTGGATTGCTCTAATTGAGCTTCGCCAGAAAAACGAGTCGAAAGGCGGAAAATTTTGATGGAATTTCTGGATGATTCACTGCGTGTTTGATAACGTTTTTGGTATAAATAGGTTCCTGGTATAAAGAACTTCTGATCTGCACAATTTGATGATGAGTGATTTTGAACGTATCCGGAATAGCTCAGACTGCCGGTAATGGCGTCCAGCCGGCAACCGGGGATGCGGATGGCAAATTTACAGAACTGCACCTTAGTTTGTCCAAACATATAGTTTAGTCCCTCATGTTGTAAAATTTATAAAAAAATGGATTTCTGTTTTAATTTATTTAAAAAATGATATTTTTATTATTTAAAAAATCAGAAAAATGGTTATTTAATTATATTATATCCAGAAAAATTATTTTAATTAATATTTATTTAAAAATAAATCTGAATTATTTTATTAATTAATTTTAATGAATTTTAATTATTTTAATTAACCGATTAATTTATTATTAATTGATTAATTAATTTAATAAATCATTAATTAATTTTGATTGATTTAATAATTAGATTTAACTATTTATTTTTTATTTGAAAATTCTGAAAAGTAATTTCGAGCTTCAAAATATTATTTTAAATTATTTTCAAGGCTCGATAATTACTATAAATTATTTTAAATTCAGATTTGGGCGTTCGAACCCTCTTATTTAATTATAAAATGATTTGGAGGCCCATTTTAATTCCGAGAAATGTTCAAAAATTCGTATTAAATACCTGGAAAATCAATTTGACCCCGAATCTTCTTTGAAAAATTATTTTAATTGAATATCTTGTGTGTTATGTGCTACGTGCTATTTAATTGATGTTTTATATGCCTATGTGGTTGTTGTTTGACTGTTTTGGTTATAACTTTCAATCCGTAAATCGGATTTGGGTAAAACGAAGGGTAGATAAAAGCTTATGACGTCTATGTGACGATTAGAATAGTATGAGATTGAGTATTGATTGATGCTTGTGATTCCTAGCAGAGTAAGCGAGGCATAGAAAAAGAAAGTCAGTGATTAGTAGATAGAATTGAAGTGTAGAAAGAGAAGGCAAGTGATTGACGAATAGAAGCAAGGCATTGAAAAAGAAGGAAAGTGATTGATGAGTAGAACTATTAGATGAGTACAAGTAAAGTTGAAAATTATCTATGATAAGGCAAGTCCTTCTGAACCTTTCCTCGAGATATATTGCAAGTATTTCTGAACTTTCTCATAACATGTTTCTAGTATTCAAAATAAATCTTGTTTTACATTGCAAGCGCTTTAAACTAGTCAACCTTGAACCCTGATCATATCATTGAACTTGAGCTGTAAGATTTATTTCTTGTAAACCACCAATGGATGATTTCCCAGATATTAAACGATACCAATACAATACTACTCCACAAATACATACACACCATAAACCAAGTATTTCAACAGAATTTCTTGAGCATATAGAAACTTATAAACCCTGGAATACCCTATCACATCAAAGATCAATACCCTATATTATCATTGAACCATTGTTCTTCAGATACTTGATTCTTCATCAGGCTTGAAGTCGTTCTTCATATTTACACCTTGATACACCCTCGTGATACCTGTGAAATATTTTATGCTCTGAGATAAATGTTTTATCAATGTTAATCATGATTCTGTTTTTATTGAATTGCAATGGTTATCATATTGAATTTGTTTATAATTGGATGGTTTTATAAATGTAGACCAGATTCGTGGTCAGAAAAGATTCGTGGTCATATTAGGCCAATGCGTGCCTTGGATCCAGTATATAGAGCAAAGCTGGGAGCCTTGCTCGGGTTAGTGTGTGACTGATCAGCAGCCTAACCTTGGTTTTTAAAAATGAAAAGAATATTCATTTCTATTCATTGCTTATCTACAAACTTGATTCTTATAAATCATTTCAGCTGATCATTGTTAAACCTCAGTTATTGCTATTATGACTTTCTGAGCTAGTTAGCTCACTCTTGTAAATCTGTTATGTTATTTTACAGTTGAAAAGGAAATTATTGGTAGCGAGGATTCCCAGTCCAGTATTGTCACACCCCCAACTTAAATAGCAAAATAATTATAGCTATTACATCATTTTAATGAGTATTACACAACCAAAATCCAAGATCTTACAGTTTAGGGTTTGGAACAGCCCAACACTACCAACTATTACATCTGATTACAAATACCGAGTCCTCACACAACTATTATTACTTATTCTACCTGAGCTCGAACATAAGCATCAGCATCACAGGTCTTACGGGCAGTCTGCTTGAATCTAACCATGGCTGCTAGCTGTAATATCAGGGTAAAGCAAGAAGTGAGCCAAAAGCTCAACAAGTGCTAACAATACAACGCAAAGCATAAATCGAGATATACCTTTAGGAATGACAATGGAATGACATAATCAATGATAATCGAGAGATAAAACTTATGTGAGTTGGCATCATTTTGCTTGCATCAAAACAAACTTTAAAACCATTCTTAATCAAAATCATTTTATGACGCTACGGATTACAGCCGGTGATCAGCCGCGAAGTAATCCCGAACCTCGCTGGGTTCTAAAACATTACTGGGAATCCCTAGGCAACTTTTAAGCCTAATATAAGTGTGGAAAGGACTCGCGTCTCAGTCCAGATCCACCATTCAAGAAAACATTTGTCCCCCTTTGGGACTGAAAAATCCACCTTTTATTCATTTTGAAAACTGATGCCGATTTATGGCAAAAATCTCTTTTGACTGAAATCATTTTTATCAAGGGATTATAGATCAACTTGAAACACTGGGAATATGACACTAAATCTCAGGGCCATGATCTACTAGACTTTACTATATTAGGGTAATTGAGAGGTTTCCATAAACAAGAACTTAGACAAGGAAATTAAGCCAGGCTATTGGATAAGATGAAAGAGTAATGCCAAACTAGGCTTAAAGCAACGGTTGTAGACAAGATATAGGTATTAGAACATCAAAAGATAGGCATCACTGTTTCCAATAGGATAAAGGTGTTAAAATATAAAGAAAGCGATCATCAGCTCAGTATATAACAGGGTATCACGCTTTAGGGTAAGGATAGGGTTATCAAACAATCATGAATGTATTTAAGAAATGATTGGCTTTTAGGTATCAAGATAAAGTTTCTATCGAGGTTATTTCAAGAGTTGAATCAAAGCATCAGGGTGCAACATCAAGATTTCTCAGGGATCAATAGCATGATAAACAAAAGGATCAATAAGATATTATAACGCATCTCTAATTTATCATGGCATTAAACTATCATGAAGAACTTTTGAACTACTTGCAATATGTACTCGAGGGTTCATGGCATCTCTATGTAACTCAAAGATAAACAAAAGATACGCTTAATTTAAATACATCAAAATGTCTCAGGATAATCGCATCGATATATATATATGAACTGTTTACAGCAAATACGAAGGTCAAGTTGAATCACTTGCCTTGAGATAGACTGGTCTGGTCTGACTGGTAGGAGCAACAACCGGAGCTTCACTCGACTTTTATGGCAAGTTTTCCCTCGTCTCGAGATCCTACATAAATAATAATAATCCTCATTATAATATATTCTTTCCATCTTAACCTATTTACAACCCGAAATTAAACATGGATGGCACTTAGGCCTATACACACTTAATTCATATCCAACATTTATATTTTTAAATGTACACACGTAGCCACATAATCACATATCGTATATTAATACCAAATAACATCTTATACACCATAATGCCACACTAGGCTTGGATGATCTCGACTCACCACTTAAGTTACTTGGTCGCTAACTAAACGAAGTCTTCGAATTTGGGCTTCCTAACTCAATGTGCCTTTCCTAAATTATCCAAAACCTATTGACCCTCACTTGTGCCTTTTGCTCTACTGACCTTATACTATCCTACAACTATGGTGGTCGACCTAATACTCACTTCTAAGTGTCCTAAAACTATGTGATAAGTGAAAGTGCTTACTGGTGCAAATTTCAGAATGGTAACTAAGGTTTCTTGAGTGCATTAGACACTCTTAAACTACAAGTTTTTCTTCAAAATTTTTACACAAGACTCTCCTGACCTAAGGGCATCTCATAAGCTGGATGTGGCTCAAAGGCCTGGCTTGGGCCTTCTTGGGCCTAAGCTAAAAGTCCAAGGTTCCCCTGTTTTTCTGGGCAGAAAATGCCCTGACTTGAATTAACTTGTGACACATGGTTCTAGCTCATATCCTATGAACTATGGTTGGAAAAACTTCTCTGACATACCCTCTAACTAAGGCCCAATTGGGCCTAATGAGGGCCTACCCATGACATGGCCAAATCTCCCTATTTCTAAGTTGCAACAAAACTGTCCCCTGCTGGACAGATTTTGTTATTCTACTTGTGCACCTAACCAAATGACATGCAAACCTCCAACCAACTCCTAAAACCTATTATATACTCCCCATACTAACTTCTGGTGGCTTGGGCCTCAAAGTGCCCATCAATGACATGGTCAAAACTCACTCTAAACCTCAGGGTACTAAACTGATTTTTCTGCAGAAACTATAACTTCTCATTTTCCAAGGTTTTGACTTGACAAACCCAACTAACAACAACTAAATACTTAAACCAAGACCTATACTTGGTATTCTACTGAACTAACTCCCTTTTTCTCAAAATAACCTTGGTGAGATCATCCTTACCTAAGGTGCAATTATGGCAAAACAAAAGAGACTACTCTTAACAAATCGCAAACCTTCATGCTTTTGAAACAACAAGATATATATTTTTATAAAAGATAACCACAATTTATTACCATGCAACAAGAAGCATAAATCAATATTATCACATTATTCCTACTGAAATTAAGGCTCACTAACAAAATCTTTTCCAAATGATCAAAATCTTACAACAAACTAAGAGAATTCCACATGCATGCATGCCTTCGGGTTTTTCAAACCAAAACAACATATTTTCTACATATATTCCATCTTAAAATTGACATGCAAGCCTAGCATAAGGTATACCTAGATGATCACTTAGCATGCAAGGAGTTTTATCAAATTTTCACCACAAAATTCAAGTCATTATCACATAAACATGCAAAAATTGAACAAAACAACAAGAATGATTTCAAGGACCATTCATTCGGCTCCCATATGGTCATGGCCGAATGAAATGGATGGAAATGGCCATTAAATCATCAAGAGTTTCCTTCTCAAGACTTGGCACTTATCCATTTATTGTAGTCCTCTCGAAAACAACCTTAAATCCATAAGAATCAAGATTGTATTTTGAGTTTCACTAAAACCTTTACATGCAACCCTTAAACTTAAACTTTCTACTCAAAACTCTTTGAAATATGAATGATCATGATATAGGAAGTAATATTTACTTGTATGGAAGGTGGAAACTTGATTGTGGAATGAAGAAAAGGGGAGGGGGTAGGTTTTCGGCTAAAAACCCGAGAGGAGAGGGGGAGGGCCGAGAGGAGAGGAAGGAGGGAGGAGAAGTGTGGAAATGGTGGAGTGAAAGTGGTGTGTTTGTCATGTTTACTTTGGTTTTTATTTGCCCATAAGTGAGTGGATGAGAGAAATTACAATAGTAACCTTCCAATCTTAGTTAGGTAGATTTGCATGCAAGGACAAAATAGTAATGTGGCTAGTAAAATGAAAGTGAGTGGGGTTGGAATTGCCCTCCTTGCCCCTTGGTTGATTAGAAGAGAGTTTGCATGCAAGGGTAATCATGTAATTTGATAATTATTAAGCAACTAATTTCCAAAGATTTATTTTTATATAATAAAATACAAGTTCAAAAATTATAAAATTTATACCATAAAATAACTTGGATTTTTAGAGACTTTATAAAATCATTTTCAAAATTTTGTGAACAAAATGTCTTTTAAAAGAAAATTTTTCCAAAGCTTAGAATATTCCTTATAAATCAAAAATAAAGAAATTAAATAAATTCTTGCTTTGAAAAATCATATACTACCCAAAGCAAATTTAAAAATGCAGAAATTTTCACTCACACAAACGTACAAGCATTGAATATATTTTTATTTAACTTAATATTATTCACAAATAATATTACATAAAATGCCGGTCGTAACATCCTCTCCCCCTTAAGGGATTCTGTCCCCAGAATCTAAGAGAACAGATGAGGATACCGGGAACGCATATCAGACTCTAACTCCCAAGTCGACTCTTCGACCTTAGGGTTCCTCCAAAGTACTTTCACTAACTTTACTGATTTATTTCTAAGACTCTTTACTTGCCAGTCGAGTACTTTAACCGGTTGCTCCACAAATGACAGGTCTGCCTGAATTTCTACAGGTTCATATTCTATCACATGGCTAGCGTCAGGATTGTACTTCTTAAGCAACGACACATGGAACACATTATGCACATGCTGATACTGAGGTGGTAAGGCCAACTCGTAGGCCACCTTTCCTACTTGGCTCAAAATCTCAAAAGGACCTACGTATCTAGGTGCTAACTTTCCTTTCTTGCCAAATCTTATCAACCCTTTCCTAAGTGACACTTTTAGCAACACAGCTTCGCCAATTTGGAATTGAACATCCTTACGCGCTGGATCCGCATACTTCCTCTGTCTATCTTGAGCAGCAAGCAACCTTTTTTGAATTAACTTGACTGAGTCATGCAACTGTTGTACCAATTCTGAGCCGAGAATTCTTCCTTCTCCTACTTCATCCCAACTTGTTGGTGATCTACATTTTCGCCCGTACAAAGCTTCATATGGTGGCATGCCGATACTGGAATGATAGCTGTTGTTATATGAAAATTCAATTAATGGCAGGTGGTCGTCCCAACTTCCAGCAAAATCGATTGCACAACTGCGCAACATGTCTTCAATTGTTTGAATTGTTCTTTCACTCTGGCCATCAGTCTGCGGGTGATACGCCGTGCTCATATTCAACTTCGTGCCAAGACATTCCTGGAATTGCTTCCAGAATCTTGAGTTAAATCGGGGATCTCTGTCTGAAACTATTGATACAGGTACTCCATGCCTTAATACGATTTCGTGCACATACAGATGAACCAACTTGTCCAGTGACGACTTCTCATTTATTGGAAGGAAATGCGCCGACTTCGTAAGACGATCAATTATAACCCATATTGCGTCATGTCCGGACTTTGTTCGTGGTAGTCCTACTATAAAGTCCATAGCGATATTTTCCCATTTCCATTCTGGAATCTTCAGGGGCTGAATTAATCCGCTTGGTCGTTGATGTTCTGCCTTTACTTTCTGACAGGTATAGCACTTCGCAACCCATTCTGCCACGTCTCTTTTCATATTTGGCCACCAAAAGTTCTTCTTTAAGTCTTGATACATCTTGGTGCTTCCCGGGTGGATTGAAAATTTCGAATGGTGGGCTTCATGGAGGATCTCATTCTTTAATTCAGATACATGGGGAATCCATATTCTGGATGAAAACCTTAGTATTCCTTGCTCATCCTTTTTAGTATTAATCTCTTCTCCAGATAACTGATTTTTCTCTTTTTCCATTACTTCCTCTTGACACTTCTTTATCTTTTCCATTAGTGTTGGCTGAAAGGTCATTGCATGACAAACTTCTTTGACTTTCCCATAAGCACAAAGTTCCAATTCAAATTTTCCGATTGCTTCAGATAACTCTTTTGATGTTATCATTGCATTCAATCTTTCCTTCCGACTCAGCGCATCGGCCACTACGTTCGCCTTTCCAGGATGGTAATTTATCGAACAGTCATAGTCCTTAATCAATTCCAGCCATCTCCTCTGCCTCATATTGAGCTCTTTCTGAGTAAAAATGTACTTTAAGCTCTTGTGATCCGTGTAGATTTCACACTTTTCTCCATAGAGATAGTGTCTCCAAATCTTGAGTGCGAACACTATGGCGGCTAGTTCCAAGTCATGCGTCGGATACTTTAACTCGTGCGGCTTCAACTGTCTTGACGCATATGCTATTACCTTACTGTGTTGCATCAACACACAACCCAAACCCTTATGTGAAGCGTCGCTGAATATTACAAAATTCCCTTGATCATCTGGAAATACTAACACTGGAGCTGTTACCAACTTCTGTTTTAACTCTTGAAAGCTATTTTCACATTCTGCACTCCATTCAAACTTTTGATTCTTTCTGGTTAACTTGGTCAATGGTGTGGCGATCTTCGAGAAATCCTTGACGAATCTTCTATAGTATCCGGCCAATCCTAGAAAACTTCGCACTTCCGTAGGAGTCCTTGGCCTCTCCCAACTCATAACTGCATCAATCTTCGCCGGATCCACTTTAATTCCATCATTTCCAATAACATGCCCCAAAAATTGAACTTCCTTTAACCAAAACTCGCATTTGGTAAACTTGGCATACAACTTCTCTTGTCGGAGTATCTCCAATGCTATCCAGAGATGCTGCATATGTTCTTCCTCCGATTTAGAATAAATAAGGATGTCATCAATAAATACCACGACAAATTTATCCAAATACTTCTTAAATACTCGATTCATCAGATCCATGAATGCGGCCGGGGCGTTGGTCAATCCAAACGGCATTACTAGGAATTCATAATGCCCATATCTGGTCCTAAATGCGGTCTTGGGAATATCTTCTTCCTTGATCTTTAATTGGTGGTATCCCGATCTCAAGTCAATCTTCGAAAAACATTTTGCTCCCTTTAACTGATCAAAAAGGTCATCTATCCTTGGTAGCGGGTAGCGGTTCTTGATCGTTACTTTATTCAACTCCCGGTAATCTATGCATAGACGCATACTCCCATCTTTCTTCTTCACAAAGAGAACAGGTGCTCCCCATGGCGACGTACTTGGTCGTATCACTCCCTTATCCAATAATTCTTGTAGCTGGCTCGCCAACTCTTTCATTTCTGCTGGTGCCATCCTATACGGAGCCTTTGAAACTGGTTCCGTGCCTGGAGCAAGGTTGATCTCGAACTCAATTTGTCGATCTGGTGGTAAGCCTGGTAGTTCGTCGGGAAACACATCGGGGAACTCATTAACTACAGGAATATCTTCCATGCTGGGGCTGCCTCTCTCTGAATCCACTACATATGCTAGGAACGACTCACAACCTTTTCTAAGTAACTTCTTAGCCTGAATAATTGTAAGAAATAGTCGCTCTTGCCTCTGTCCCTTAAATACTACCTTCTCTCCACTCTTTGTCTTTAAATACACTCTCTTGGTCTTACAATTTATCTGAGCGCTATTCTCTCCTAACCAATCCATTCCTAAAATTATATCAAACTCTCCCAGCTTGAAGAGTATCAAGTCGGCCGAGAACTTATATCCCGAAATATCAATCTCACATTTTGGACAAAATTGATTCACAGGAATCTTCTCTTGGTTCGCAATTACCACATTTACTACCTCACTCATAACCGTTTTATCACATTGGATCTTATCAACAAAAGATTCTGATATGAAAGATCTTGTGGCTCCCGAATCAATCAATACTTTGGCTTTGACATTATTGAGTAAAAGTGTACCTGCTATCACCTCAGAATTCTGAACAGCATCTTTCATCTTTAGGTCAAATGTCCTTGCTGTTGCTTGCGGGGTTGGTGCGGGTGGTGGAGGTAATGCCAATACCTCAGCTGGCACGCTTGCACTGGTACTTGCCACGTTCATCAGAGCTCTGACTGGTCCTGTTGCCTTACACTCCCTAGCCATGTGTCCAGTCTTCCCACATTTGTAGCACGTAACTCCTGGCTTCGGCATCTTGCACTCATTTGCCAAATGTCCCTTCTGATTGCACCTATAACAGGTCATACTCAGCTTATTGCATACTCCGGGGTGCCTTCTTCCACAGTGCTTGCATTCTGGCCTCTGGAACCTGTTTTCTCCAACTTGCCCTTGGCCTGCCTGATTGTTCCCTTTTGATTCTTGCCTTTTGCCCAAATTTCCTTTCCTTTGAAAATTTCCGCCCTTCTGGAAACCAATCCTCTTTACATTCCGATCTTGCGAATTTCCAGCTTCAGACTTTTCTCCATAAAATGGAACCTTCCTCTTCTTGTTATCCCTCTCTTTCCTTGACTGCATCCCATTATTCTCAATCAGAGCAGCTTTCTGTACTACTCCCGCATAAGTTTCAAGCTCAAACATAGCCACCCTATCTCTGATCCAAGGCTCCAATCCTTGCTGAAATTTCTTTGCCTTTTCTTCCTCAGTGCTGGTATACTTTGTCACAAACCTTGACAACTCAGTGAACTTCTTCTCATATTCCAGTACAGTCATGTTCCCTTGCTTTAACTCAAGAAATTTTAGCTCCATCTGATTCTGCATGTACTTAGGGTAATACTTGTCCAGAAATAACTTCTTAAATCTCTCCCAAGAAATCTGCTGAGTGACTTCCATAGCTTTTACTGATTCCCACCAATAAATGACTTCTCCCTTCAAGAAGTAAGTGGCATACAGCGTCTTCTGATCGTCCCCTAACTGTACCAACTCAAAAGCCCTTTCCATCTCCTTGATCCATGTGTTTGCTATCACTGGATCAGTGGTATCATGAAATACAGGTGGATTCACACTCTGAAAAACCTTGAAAGTGACAATTTGTCTTGGTGGTACTGGTGGTTCAGGTGGTTGATATGGCTCACGGTTATCTTGGTTTTCAATTCGTTGTTGAAGGGTTAGTTGTTGTTGAGCTATAGCATTGGTTTGCTGTTGCAAGGTTTCCAGTAGTTGAAGAATGTTCGGGTCTGTGGTGAAGGTGGTTGTTGGGTTCTTCTTTTTGGGAGGCATGATCCTGAAATAAGAGTTGTGTTATAACAAATATAATTGATAAAATGATTCGAGGGTATCGCATGGCATTCTTGTTTACATATGGGGTCACGTTTCCAAATTAAGCAGATATGATGATAAAAACATAAAATAACAGTTGAGAGCAAATGGAACAATAGCACATAATTATTGAAATTTTAAAGGTCACAGTACATAGGATTGGGACATAGTCTGATTCTAGAAATAACAGGCTTATTTAAAGGAAAGACGGAAACAACTGGGGATTCCATAGAGTCTGATGGTACAACAACATGAAAGGTAAATGGAAAGAACTAAGGCTCCACTCCATCTGAACGGGGCTTGGTAGACTTTTCCTCTCGAAGCGTCTTCACAATGCTCTGGAGCTCATCCGCCACCATCTGAATGACATACTGGCTGGTACGGTCCCGGTGTGCTGGCATCTCCTCAAGCTTAGTGTTGACGTACCGAACCAAGGTCTCAAGTCTCGCAATCATCTGCTCCTTGGGCTTCCCTTCGTAGTTTCGGCTGTCCGGATACACGTTCTTCAGTCGGTCTATCAGTCGGTCGTACTTGCCCTGAAGCATGTCGAACTCGCGCCTCAACTCAGCATACACGGAGAAAGCAATAGTGTCGTCCGACCCAGAGGATGACGAGGAATGCGCCCTTTGCTGACAACCAATAAGAGGAGTATTAATAATAATTTACTTTACCTTCTCTCTCGCGTAATATCTATAACCTACACACAAATCCTATAACCTATTTGGGCTGTCCAGGGACTCTAAACCGTAGCTCTGATACCAAAACCTGTCACACCCCCAACTTAAATAGCAAAATAATTATAGCTATTACATCATTTTAATGAGTATTACACAACCAAAATCCAAGATCTTACAGTTTAGGGTTTGGAACAGCCCAACACTACCAACTATTACATCTGATTACAAATACCGAGTCCTCACACAACTATTATTACTTATTCTACCTGAGCTCGAACATAAGCATCAGCATCACAGGTCTTACGGGCAGTCTGCTTGAATCTAACCATGGCTGCTAGCTGTAATATCAGGGTAAAGCAAGAAGTGAGCCAAAAGCTCAACAAGTGCTAACAATACAACGCAAAGCATAAATCGAGATATACCTTTAGGAATGACAATGGAATGACATAATCAATGATAATCGAGAGATAAAACTTATGTGAGTTGGCATCATTTTGCTTGCATCAAAACAAACTTTAAAACCATTCTTAATCAAAATCATTTTATGACGCTACGGATTACAGCCGGTGATCAGCCGCGAAGTAATCCCGAACCTCGCTGGGTTCTAAAACATTACTGGGAATCCCTAGGCAACTTTTAAGCCTAATATAAGTGTGGAAAGGACTCGCGTCTCAGTCCAGATCCACCATTCAAGAAAACATTTGTCCCCCTTTGGGACTGAAAAATCCACCTTTTATTCATTTTGAAAACTGATGCCGATTTATGGCAAAAATCTCTTTTGACTGAAATCATTTTTATCAAGGGATTATAGATCAACTTGAAACACTGGGAATATGACACTAAATCTCAGGGCCATGATCTACTAGACTTTACTATATTAGGGTAATTGAGAGGTTTCCATAAACAAGAACTTAGACAAGGAAATTAAGCCAGGCTATTGGATAAGATGAAAGAGTAATGCCAAACTAGGCTTAAAGCAACGGTTGTAGACAAGATATAGGTATTAGAACATCAAAAGATAGGCATCACTGTTTCCAATAGGATAAAGGTGTTAAAATATAAAGAAAGCGATCATCAGCTCAGTATATAACAGGGTATCACGCTTTAGGGTAAGGATAGGGTTATCAAACAATCATGAATGTATTTAAGAAATGATTGGCTTTTAGGTATCAAGATAAAGTTTCTATCGAGGTTATTTCAAGAGTTGAATCAAAGCATCAGGGTGCAACATCAAGATTTCTCAGGGATCAATAGCATGATAAACAAAAGGATCAATAAGATATTATAACGCATCTCTAATTTATCATGGCATTAAACTATCATGAAGAACTTTTGAACTACTTGCAATATGTACTCGAGGGTTCATGGCATCTCTATGTAACTCAAAGATAAACAAAAGATACGCTTAATTTAAATACATCAAAATGTCTCAGGATAATCGCATCGATATATATATATGAACTGTTTACAGCAAATACGAAGGTCAAGTTGAATCACTTGCCTTGAGATAGACTGGTCTGGTCTGACTGGTAGGAGCAACAACCGGAGCTTCACTCGACTTTTATGGCAAGTTTTCCCTCGTCTCGAGATCCTACATAAATAATAATAATCCTCATTATAATATATTCTTTCCATCTTAACCTATTTACAACCCGAAATTAAACATGGATGGCACTTAGGCCTATACACACTTAATTCATATCCAACATTTATATTTTTAAATGTACACACGTAGCCACATAATCACATATCGTATATTAATACCAAATAACATCTTATACACCATAATGCCACACTAGGCTTGGATGATCTCGACTCACCACTTAAGTTACTTGGTCGCTAACTAAACGAAGTCTTCGAATTTGGGCTTCCTAACTCAATGTGCCTTTCCTAAATTATCCAAAACCTATTGACCCTCACTTGTGCCTTTTTCTCTACTGACCTTATACTATCCTACAACTATGGTGGTCGACCTAATACTCACTTCTAAGTGTCCTAAAACTATGTGATAAGTGAAAGTGCTTACTGGTGCAAATTTCAGAATGGTAACTAAGGTTTCTTGAGTGCATTAGACACTCTTAAACTACAAGTTTTTCTTCAAAATTTTTACACAAGACTCTCCTGACCTAAGGGCATCTCATAAGCTGGATGTGGCTCAAAGGCCTGGCTTGGGCCTTCTTGGGCCTAAGCTAAAAGTCCAAGGTTCCCCTGTTTTTCTGGGCAGAAAATGCCCTGACTTGAATTAACTTGTGACACATGGTTCTAGCTCATATCCTATGAACTATGGTTGGAAAAACTTCTCTGACATACCCTCTAACTAAGGCCCAATTGGGCCTAATGAGGGCCTACCCATGACATGGCCAAATCTCCCTATTTCTAAGTTGCAACAAAACTGTCCCCTGCTGGACAGATTTTGTTATTCTACTTGTGCACCTAACCAAATGACATGCAAACCTCCAACCAACTCCTAAAACCTATTATATACTCCCCATACTAACTTCTGGTGGCTTGGGCCTCAAAGTGCCCATCAATGACATGGTCAAAACTCACTCTAAACCTCAGGGTACTAAACTGATTTTTCTGCAGAAACTATAACTTCTCATTTTCCAAGGTTTTGACTTGACAAACCCAACTAACAACAACTAAATACTTAAACCAAGACCTATACTTGGTATTCTACTGAACTAACTCCCTTTTTCTCAAAATAACCTTGGTGAGATCATCCTTACCTAAGGTGCAATTATGGCAAAACAAAAGAGACTACTCTTAACAAATCGCAAACCTTCATGCTTTTGAAACAACAAGATATATATTTTTATAAAAGATAACCACAATTTATTACCATGCAACAAGAAGCATAAATCAATATTATCACATTATTCCTACTGAAATTAAGGCTCACTAACAAAATCTTTTCCAAATGATCAAAATCTTACAACAAACTAAGAGAATTCCACATGCATGCATGCCTTCGGGTTTTTCAAACCAAAACAACATATTTTCTACATATATTCCATCTTAAAATTGACATGCAAGCCTAGCATAAGGTATACCTAGATGATCACTTAGCATGCAAGGAGTTTTATCAAATTTTCACCACAAAATTCAAGTCATTATCACATAAACATGCAAAAATTGAACAAAACAACAAGAATGATTTCAAGGACCATTCATTCGGCTCCCATATGGTCATGGCCGAATGAAATGGATGGAAATGGCCATTAAATCATCAAGAGTTTCCTTCTCAAGACTTGGCACTTATCCATTTATTGTAGTCCTCTCGAAAACAACCTTAAATCCATAAGAATCAAGATTGTATTTTGAGTTTCACTAAAACCTTTACATGCAACCCTTAAACTTAAACTTTCTACTCAAAACTCTTTGAAATATGAATGATCATGATATAGGAAGTAATATTTACTTGTATGGAAGGTGGAAACTTGATTGTGGAATGAAGAAAAGGGGAGGGGGTAGGTTTTCGGCTAAAAACCCGAGAGGAGAGGGGGAGGGCCGAGAGGAGAGGAAGGAGGGAGGAGAAGTGTGGAAATGGTGGAGTGAAAGTGGTGTGTTTGTCATGTTTACTTTGGTTTTTATTTGCCCATAAGTGAGTGGATGAGAGAAATTACAATAGTAACCTTCCAATCTTAGTTAGGTAGATTTGCATGCAAGGACAAAATAGTAATGTGGCTAGTAAAATGAAAGTGAGTGGGGTTGGAATTGCCCTCCTTGCCCCTTGGTTGATTAGAAGAGAGTTTGCATGCAAGGGTAATCATGTAATTTGATAATTATTAAGCAACTAATTTCCAAAGATTTATTTTTATATAATAAAATACAAGTTCAAAAATTATAAAATTTATACCATAAAATAACTTGGATTTTTAGAGACTTTATAAAATCATTTTCAAAATTTTGTGAACAAAATGTCTTTTAAAAGAAAATTTTTCCAAAGCTTAGAATATTCCTTATAAATCAAAAATAAAGAAATTAAATAAATTCTTGCTTTGAAAAATCATATACTACCCAAAGCAAATTTAAAAATGCAGAAATTTTCACTCACACAAACGTACAAGCATTGAATATATTTTTATTTAACTTAATATTATTCACAAATAATATTACATAAAATGCCGGTCGTAACAAGTATGCGAGCTAGGATTCCAGGATAAGATGGACCGAGTTAGCAGGAGCTTTAAAATTTATATGAGTTATGTAAGATTGTAAGAATGATATCATTATCAGTTGTAAGCGGAAGTAGTTGGGATTTGGTACGATGTAATAAAAGTTAAGGTTGTGGCTTCTTTTCATACTTTAACCTGTTGCGATCCATGGTTATGGTAAGAAGGGTCTTTGTAAATATTACTTTCATAGGCAGGTATTTATATATTGAGTGTGTGTGTGTGTGTTGTGAATCCCAAACTTCTAACCCGGGTTTGGAGGGCGTCACAGGTCTGGTATCAGAGCTACATGTTATAAGTCACTGAAACAAGCCTAGATTGTTGGGAATGGGTAGAGGGTAAGATTAGAATTAAGAAATATAAAAAAATAGAATGTCGAGAGGTTGAGTGCGACCAAATAGTAGGTTTTAGTGCGATCTGTGATGAGATTCGAGATCCTTATCTAGCGACGCGATTTCCAGATGGCGGCGATGGAAGATTCTTTCAGCCTTGGATCATTTGATCATTCGGAGCCTTCGGTCGGAAGACTATCATCTGATTCACGCCCTGCTCTTCCACCAGTGTTAACCATATCCCCTCCTGTTGTGACGGTTGCACCTTTTCAAGCTAGTATCTTATCCCCTCATGTGAGACTACCTACTCGAGAATTCCCCACATGCTGATTCTGGTTCTACCGGATATTCAGCTGTGAACGCATCTATCCTGTCTCCCCTACGCCTTGTTCTATACTATCAGTTTAAAACCCATCTTATGAAGTAATAACACCTAGGAGGATGGATTCGACAGCTACAACATATGGTGAATACACGAGATATTAAGAAGGGTAAGAAGAAACCTAGAGAGAGAATTTAATTATTCCAAAAAATAGCTGCTACCAGGTTATATGGAGCTACTAATGAGTATGCCACCCATGATTATCTTGTGAAGTAAGCTAGATGGATTTCTAAAGAAATTTGAGAGGATTGGGGATTTAGAGTTTTCTTGTAATTAGATGATGATGTTATGACCAAACTTGATACGTGTAGAAGTAATGTGATATAAATCGACCTTGTGTTTTAAAATAGATCTGATGATTACTAGATAGATTTGTTATACTTAGCAATCATAAGAGATGATGATGGGAATGTTACCAGTATGGAAGATTAGTAGTGAAGCAACGAATAAGATAATATGAAACGGTAACTGGAGTTTTTGTTGATTAATGAAGGAAAAATGGACCCAATAAGGAGTGGAAGATATACAGAAATGAATGGGGTCTTATCTGATTGCTTTCCTGACTTGATACCTTGAAATTATTAAAAAGAACAACAACCAACTCATATAGTAATGACGACCAGGTGTATGATTTTCAAAATTTTAGACAGTTTTCAAAAGAGATTTTCTTCACAAAATTTTCTAAAAGTCCTTTAAACAAAATAAGTTTTAAAAACTTGGTTGTCAAACTACTACTTGAGTTTCTTGTTTGTTATAAGATTCAGATTATCTAGAAGAATACTTGTTCTAGAAGTTAGTATGGTTCATTTAGAAGGCCAGGTGGACTCGCTATTATGGAGAAGATTTGATTGCTCTCAGTAGAAGAGTGCAAATATTGTTTGATAAGTTTAACTACAGAACCAATGTACGGAGAAACTATTCATCCAATTTCTGAGACGATTAGAGTTCAAAGAATACGTCGATTCATAAGAAGCCGAGTATGAGCAAAGAAGATTGAGAAAATCTCTAGACTTTTCTTAAGGAATAATGTTATTAACAAAGAAGTTGATATGTTGAATGATCAGTAGCATAAGTGAAATTTGAAGATATAATTGTAAATCTCGTAAGAGTGCAAGTAGGGTCGAAATATTATTGAACATGGAAGTGTAACGCTAAAGATACATGACCTAATACATGGGAATTTATTCTAATGATCGATTGAAGAAGGCATTTCAGAGAACTTTTAAAAGTCAATACACGACTCGATATGGGATCTATTGATCGGATAAGCGTTGAAGCTATAAACGGATGAAATGTGGATGACAGCCAATGATATCATTCCTTCTAATAATCCTATATATTCTTATGAATCTTGAATAAAGTATAAATTTCTTTCATGATCAGCTCTATGAGGTGATAAGAAAATTGTTGTATTCCTTTCAAAATCATTTTTCCCCTCAAGTCTTGTTTTCTGATTGAGACAAGCAGTGTAATGGTGCGACTCTTTGTCTAAATGACAAAGAGTCTGGTGGGACGCCACCTAATCATGTGCTGTATTCCATATAGTATGAAAAACTAGCCATCTTGAGAACAAATATGGTTGTCTCATTCATATCTAAATCATTATCCATTATTTCTTCTTCAATCATGATTTATTGGTTTATGGATCCTTCCGATTTTTTCCTTGTACTCTTATTCCTTACAAAAGGTTTCCAATCAGAATCATATATATAAATTTCTTCTTGCGTAAGGTCTATTCCTTGATTATTTCAAAAGGAAGTGAAATGAACCCGTGTAGCCGATGAAGTTATATGATAAGTGTGGATAATTGCAAGCTGATAAATGGTGGACATTTATATATAGAGAAGAACCATTATACCGATAACGGGATTGTTGCGAGGACATCAAATTAGAGGCGAAGATCTGTATACTTGATACGTTACAAGTATGAGATTTTGGCGTGAATTGGAATAGTTAGTGAACCGTATGAGGTAAATTAATTAGAAAAATAAGAAATTAAAGTTGTCAGATAAGGCAAATGATTGGTTGTACAATAGAGGCGAATGAAGAAATTCTTAATAATAACCAGATAATTGATTAATACATTGTGAAGATGAAGCATACCTCAATCATGTGAGGGATACTTGTCATGAATGTTCAAGATCGAAGAAATGCTAGTTACGAATAAACTTTGAGAGTGTTCATCAAAGAGTGGTTGGGCTTTTCCACTCAAGTAAGTGAGCTATGGTAAGTTTGGTGCTTATAAATAAGCCAGTGAAGAAGGTTTAGTATGGAAAGACATAAGGGGAGATGAAGATATGGTGATTCAACTGCTAGGATTTTTAAGAAGTGATGCTTTTAAACCAAAGGAATTCTTTTACAAGATTACGAGAGTGTTGGTTGAGACCATGTGTGGGTTATTAGAAGTTGAATGAGTTAACTAATAAGAGCAAGTGTTTATGGTCAAGGATAGAGGAATTGTTAATAAGAGCTTGAATTGAAACATGAACTAGAAGAATTTTAGAATAATTTATAATAGTACTCAGTAGTGATATTCGGTAATAATCAAAGGATATGAGAAAAGGTATGGTAGAATAAAAATTGTTCACTACAATCTTAAGTTGAACTAAAACTATGGGTTATACTGGCTAACATTATATGTGGTGGTGAAATGGTGAGTTTAGAAGGTGGCAGTTGGTTGGTACACTTGTGGATTGATTGTTGGTTGTTTGATTGATTGTTGGTGTCGGCTTGAGTCCGGCTGGTATTCAATAATATAAAGGAGATGCAGCCCAAATTTTCAAAAATACCCTACTCTTAAAGATAGAAAGTATATTTTCGTGTGTTATTGATATTCATGTTGATACTCCAAATAATTGCGATCTCGGTTTTTGAAAGTGGCTACAGCCAGTCCGACTAAATATAATTGGTCTTTGATTTCATTTAGCTAGTCATCACTTGGTGTAATTGATCAATTAAGTAAGCTGATTGGTTAATTTTACCAATTAATGGTCAGTTAGATGGAAATCAATTCCAATTAGATTAAGTCAAATTTTTATGTGACTTTAAAATTCTAAATCAAAGTAGTGAGGAATTTGGAGAAGAAAAGGACACCAGTAGAATTCAGAAATTGCTACTAATGAGTGAGGCTTTACTTGGATGAATATGTCCTTAGTAATGGACAAGAGAGATAAAAAGTTATTTGTATGGACAGGTGAGAATGATGTTTTTTTAAGAAGTAAAGATTTAAGTTAGAGCAAAGAGAAGGAAGGAAAGTGTGACGGCCTCAACCCCGGGGTCAGGAGTTGACGTCACCAATAACAATAATAACAATCATAATTCAATCCAAATCATGAATAATACATAACTTGACCCCTTTACCAAGACCTTTTCCAGGTTTAAGTATGACTTAGGTTGCGCTTAATACAAAACTAACTTATAACAATAATCTGAACAATATTATCTTAATACAGCAACTCAAAAGACCATCTTTGGTCCAACACAACTACCTCAGAGGAGCTTGACGCGAAAGAAACTGGAACTCTGCCCTGACTACCGCGAAAGAATCTCCTAAGAATCTGCAATACATATATAAAACATTCTGCAAGGGTGAGCAATCAATTGCTCAGCAGTACCACTATATGAATAACAATTAAAAATGATTTAAAGTAAAGCAGTTATAGGAACAGAATTCATAACTTGTTAGAAACATGTAAAACAGTTATAAACTGGACATCAAACCTAGCATGCTCGGTAAAACAATAACATCAGTAGTGCGCTGTGTATAAATACCAAAGAATAATTCTAGCATGCCATTTTCATTTCTAAATCCGCTATATCAACTACTCATGCCCTTACGGGAATCACACAAAACCAAATCAGATACGTAGCGGATATGTGAAGACAACTGATCAGGCTATCAACACCAGACGGCTCTAACTGCCATCTCATTTATGGCTCCAACTGTCATCTCCATTACCTGTTCCGGAACTCAGAGACTAGCTAGGTCCCTGACCTGCTGGACTAATCGGTTATACAGTGCGCGCAACCGAATTAGCCTCTTACGCCATCTCAATAGGCCTACTCTGGCCCCAACGTATGCCATATCTGATCGTTTTAATCCAGTTTTCAAAATCGACACTTTTACCTATCTCTTTTCAAAATCAATTCTATCACAGCACAATATTCAAATCCCCTTTTCATTTAAATCACGTTTAGAGATAGGTGTTTTCAGAAGTTACTTTTCCCCAAAACATCATTTAAACAACATTTTCAAATACAGGGGATACGTAACTTAAAATGTTTCTGTTCCATTACGAAAGTAAAACATTTAGTTATTCACATATAATGAACCATAAAAGAATGGTCAGGGGTACTTGCCTTGCAGAGCTTTACGACCAACTCAACTGATTTTGATAGACTTGAACGTTTGGGCTCTCATGGAAAAATGACGGTCTCACTAGAAAATATCTCTGCTTCGCAACAATCTAACTCAAGATAGTATCCAAGACTCTCAGGGTTCTTCTCTTGGGAACCTCGAGGCACTTGTCAACTGATCATTAGATTATCTTAGTTCGATATCAATTCTTGAGTCCTTCGATTAGAACCTACAGAGCCGAAATACCTTATGTTAGACGTCTTGGTATGCTTGACATATCCTCGATACCAATCCTACCCAAACGATAACAATCCCTACTCGTACTTATATGTATTATTATAATACAATAACAATCCAACAGTCAGGGTTCATGTCCTCGAGAAATCGGGTTGGTGTTTGTTTCCAGAAAATACGTATACTCGTAATTTTACGAAATCAGGGTTATCGATTTAGCAAAATATTTCAACACATTGTACAATCAAGTTTCATATAAAACACACAGACACATATATATAGCCACTCGACGTCCTTGATAATCATCAAATACGCTCCCGTATTTCTGTAGTTCAATTTTCCCGGAAACCGGGCAGCATCACCTTTGTTTATCGGTCTACCCGTCGAACCAATTCGACGTCAATTCACAAACACAACCAATCAATTCAGTCCACAATTCACAATTTTCCCACCCCCCACTTTAAATCAACTAATTATTATATCTTTTATTTTTATTCGTGCTTTTATATTTATTTATTTTAAAATATTAAGACTCAGAATTATATCATCACCGTCCGCTCGTAACGAGTCATCGCGAACGGCGATAAAAATTTGTCGGTGCCCGAATAATTTCAGGTTTCCATACAAATTTTTACCGATTAATAACTAACGATTCCCTCATAATTTATTATTTATCTCACGAAAGCCATCAAAATTTGATTCTGCAGAAAATAAAATAAAAACAAATTCAATTCAGCAAAAGCATTGAAGTCACAGAACTACACACATACACAGGGGCATACACAGACAATCATACACGCATGATACACGCGCTGCTCGCGCGCATAGACCACCCAGCCGGAAAGAAATCCGGCGGTGGCCGGAAGAACGGAGAAAAATAAGAACCACAGACAGCATCACAATCAACTGCACACAGACATCTACACGATTAAGTACACACACAACATTAATGCGCATAGTATGTGCGAACAAAGGGAAGGCGGTGAACTTTCGCTGGAAAACAGAACACATGGCGGGGATTAAACTCACCGGAGCAGAACAGAGAAATGCCAGGAGAGGGAAAAACATGAATAGGGAAGGGAGGGAGAATCGAGAAAGCACAAGAGAGATTGAAACCGAGAGGAGATAGGGGTGGGGAAGAACAGGGGTGTTTCCTCTATTGTTTATTTTTTTTTTATTTTTTTTCTATTAATATTATTAACAACAGCTTAGCATGTGCCACGTATCAATTCACTTGCTAGAAACTTAACACGTATATAAACACGTGTTGTGCCCCTAACAGTGCCGCATTTTAAATTTAATCGATATAATAGGCGAATGGAAATGATCGAAAAATTACCAGATTAATTATTAAAATATCACAAATAATTCAAAGTTATTAAAATAATTTTTTTTCATAATTTTTAGATTATTTTTAAAACGCAACTCGAACCCGCATTTAATAAATAACGACCAGAGCTCCACTTAAAACAAATTCAGAAAATCACGAAAATAGTCTTAAAATGTTACAAATATCCCGAAGTTTATAAAAAAACATAAATTTCGTAATTTTAAAATAATTTCTGAGATGCAATTTATACCCGCTTTTAATAAATAAACGAATCGACGCGCGGGTGAAACGAACTCCAAAAATTTCCAAAATAATTTTAAAATTCTCAAAATATTCCTAACTTAAATAAATATGAATTTCATAATTTTTAAAGAATTCTGGAATTAAGTACGAATTTTACCAATAAATGCAATAGAAAATCGTACAGGGCCAAATAATTGATGAAATATTGATTTCTAGATTTTATGAAATCCCAAAAATAAATATTGAGATTATGAAGCCATAAGAACAATTTTAGAGACATTTCAAATATTTATGCAAATAAATTTGCACTAAATTCACTTTTAAAAGTGAAAACGATTCAATACAACCCAATAGTTAATTACGTAATAACCCGGTACACCCTAATTCACACAGAGATCAACACATAGCGATCGAAATTAATACACACATTTCATTTAACTATTTATTTGATAAGTACACTTTTAAATAATATAAAAGTATACGAGTCGTTATATCCTTCCCCCCTTAAAAAGATTTGGTCCTCAGAATCTGATCTAACTAAACAAGTGAGGATATTTGTCAAGCATATCTGACTCTAACTTCCAGATAGACTCCTCTACTCGAGGATTTATTCAAAGCATACTTATTAGGGATATAAACTCATTCCTATGGACTCGCTTTCAATGATCCAGGATTAGGATCGATCATTCCACGCAGAATAGATTTGGATAAGAGCCCATTGGCTCCTAATCAATGACTTGGTTCAATCAGACATATATTACCTTAACATTGACACATGGAACACATTATATACACATTACAACTGCGGTGATAACATCAACTCATAGACAACTTTGCTTATATTTATTTATACTTCTAACGGTTCACTATTTTTAGGACTCTACTTGTCCCTTCTATTCAAACTTAACCAATCTCCTTCAAAATGAAACGTTTACCCGCACTAACGATCCTAATTCTATATCCATATTCTTTCGATGCAATTTCGTTTTCTTTCTTTACCTATCCCGAGTTGTTTCAACTCTTTTCCGAATTAACACCACTACACTCTTAATGTACTGATTTAGCTTAGGACTTAATAATATCTCTATTCCCACTTTCTCTCAATAGAGTGAGGATCTACGCTTATGTCCATACCAGGCTTCACAAGGTAACATTCTCTTACCAACATGATAACTATTAGCATAGAATACTCAATTTTTAGTAGATGATTATCGCGGTTCACTTTTTAAACCCATAATATATTTACTCTCCACACATCTTATATTGTCTAAATCATCTTCTCACTTTAACCCTCTGTCTAAGGGTGATAGATAATATGGATTTTCAATTCAATTTCCAACATTCGATCACTTCTTACTCATTTCCATTAGTTAAGGCTGAGAATTAATCTTATATACTAACTTCTCATCACCTTCAGATACTAAACTTCAATTCCCACAGTTTCCAATTACTTTACTGATTCCTTGGCAATCTTGCTTACATTTAATCATTTTTCCCTGCACGAGGCATAAGAACTACTACACTAACTTTACTTAAATGGTGGTTAATGAAATGCTCCAAATCTTTTGTTATTTTCAACCAAAAATTCATATTTTAAAACTTAGCGTATAATTGCTTCCCTTCTAATCTTCATAGGGAAATCCTAGGTCGTTCTACACAGATTTCCTTAATCTTTGGGTAGCTGAGGATGTTATTAATAAATACAACTTGCTTATCCAAGTACTCCTCATACACCATGTTCCTTAAATTCTTAGAGACGACTCTTAAACTTGTCACTTCACATGATATCACCAACCTTGCAATACTTATAACTCATCCTAATCACAATCCTTGATATGCCCTCAGGCTGTATCTTAAGTCAATCCCATAGAAATCACACACTCCTTCAATTAGGTCACATAAGTAATCAATCCTTTATGGGGGTTACCTATTCTTATTTATCATTTATTCAACATTCTTCCAGCTTGAATATTCGCTTCTTCATATCTTTACAGATGGTGGATCTACCTTATATCCTTAGCTTATTACTTCTTTTCTCAAATGATTGGAAGAATTCCTTATATTACTTCTGCCTCCAGAAACTTATCTTACTATTGGCTTCTTGACACTTTACACTTCGCTTCTTCTAAAACCATTCATGTTCGTAACACAGGGCAACTAACTCAATCCTAAAATCACATCAAACCCTTCTAACTCGGAGGGTGTCAGATCAACTGCAACTATATCCAACTTATACACCCTTGTGATGTAGTATCGTGAATAACCGTTCTACAACTCCTTGCAACATGCCCACTTCCTCCATGATTGTAATACAAAACTCCTGGGTTACCTTCCGAGGCATAATGACCCTTATATCCACACTTGAAACATTGCACACTCTTTTTGCACGCACCATTGCGTCTTCTATCACAGGACTTGCAATAGACTGCTCACTCGACTGACTGGGCTGGAGTGGAAGCAACTGAAGTAGCACTAGATCTACCTTGAAATAAACTCTATCTCCGGAATCTCTTACCCCTATTCTTGCCAAACCAATTCTCAAATCCCTGAGTGGATTCTCCTTGGTTTGCTTTATCCTTAACACCTTCCGACTTCCTTTTCTTATCACTTTCGTCCTTAACAGTCAATTTCTGGTCACTTTCCATTACCAGGGCGACCTGAACCATAGAGGAGTATGTCTTGAGTTGCAATGCCACAACTCCTCTGTGAATCTCAGGCTTCAACCCTTGCTGAAATCTCCTTGCTTTCTGACTCTCAGTACTTACATACTCTGGAACTAATCGGGCCAATTCTGTAAATTTGGCCTCAAATTCCAACATACTTCTTTCACCTTGTTTCAGTTCTAGAAACTCAATTTCCATTTGACTCCGCACACAATCTGGAAAATATACTTCCAAAAACAACTCAGCAAGCCTTGCCCATGAAACAGGGCCTTCTCCTTCTAACACTCGGGTTGACTCCCACCAATAATTAATTTCATTTCCCAAGAAATAACTTACATAATCGGTCTTACGGTTATCACTTACTCGTACGAGGTTGAAAACTTCCTCCATTTCTTTTAACCTTGCTCCAACAGTTACTGGATTAGGTTTACTTTTAAACTCAAAGGATTAACATTCTGAAAAGATTTGAAACCAACACTGGGGTTCACTCCTTGCTGTTGCTACTGCAACAGTAGTTACCGCTGTTGAACCTATTAAATTAACTGCAACTGTTGTTGCTACTGCTGGCGCAACAAATCTAGAATTTCATTTATAGTTGGACCCTCCGCAAAACTACTACTATTTTCTTTAGACTGGGTAACTTTCTTGGGTGGCATTTTCCTGGAATATATAAATGAGTTTTATTCAAAACATAACAAAAGGTTTGACAGAAGGTATCGGTGTTTAAACGGTGCACCTATAACGAGAAAATGTTGTCCAATCACAGTACCCAAGTCCTTAATATCGGGGTCCACTTACAAAAGAAATCTAGATTAATAGCACTAGTGATCATATCAACAATAACAGTAGCAGAATCAACATAGTTCAAGAGATTTAAAATACAAAGAACTAACACCGTAGCACGACTCTTCAATATAACAACAACTGACTAACTCCCGTCACTACTCAATTACCACATCAACTTTAATATACTACAAGACTTGGCTGGCTATAACAACCACCCATATTGATAAATTAGATTAACTTAAGGAACACTAAACTCTTCCAGGCACCATAGTCTAAATTTCAACCAACCTTTCCTCCAGGGATGATTTATTATCACCCTCAAGTGATTCATCAATCACTGAATTACCTTTCCCGAGACTATAATTCCATCCTTAGGTCCTGAACTCTCACGGTTACCATTACTCTCCAATAACATCCTGGTATAAAGCTTTCCTTCTTCTTGAAAGTTACTCTGACTTGCTTTCAATAAAGAGGACCATCCAATCGCAGAAATTCATTATCACAGAATATCAAAAGAAATTCCAACTCAAGGAAATCAAATAAGAAGAAATTGTGAAGAAGATATAGGTATGACTGAGAGCAACCATATAAGTACATAAGATGGCCAGTCTTAGTACCGCACAGTTCACAATACATAACTTGGTGGCGTCCCACCAGACCCTTTTGTCACATAGACAAATGGTCATTTCATATGCACTGTTTTCCCCAATCAACCGATAGAATTTCCGAGAGAAGAAACAAGGTTCGAAAGAAAATTTACAATTAGGAAGGGGGTGAATCTGATTTGTAATGAGATCAACATAACCCTAAGTAGCTTACTTCGGGTTCACAACTTTCTCACAGGAAAATAAGTAACTTAAGAAATAGGAAACAATTACTCTGGAAACAAAATAGGTCTCAAGAAAGAAGTATAAGGAATCAAGATATACATCACCGTACGGGTCCTCATTCACTTTAAAACTTAACTGTTATAGCAGCCACTTACGATTGTCATTCCATCCAGCATACCGAGGTCACACCATCTGGCCAATAACACTCCTTGACATAGAAAAGGCGATATTTAGAAATAACGTTGGCGTCTTCTCAACTGGCACAACCAGAGCCCGCTCAATGCTGAATCCTCGCAATCAAACTCATTTTCTCGAGGGAAAACTAGAAATCTCTATCGAACGTTACTAATAATATATGTACAAAGAAGACGTACTCTAGGTTAGGGCAGTTCCAGTCAATCCTCAATAAACGTCAGGGTTACGTCTCCAAAACCCTTGACTAAACTCTTAGACTCGCTCCTCTGACTGAGTTGCTGACCTACATCTATATACAAACCCTCCTATACTCTTTTAACTCTACTCCTAACCTAAATCAGGGACTCAAAACTGTAGCTCTAATACCAATTGTGACGGCCTCAACCCCGGGGTCAGGAGTTGACGTCACCAACAACAATTATAAAAATCATAATTCAATCCAAATAATGAATAATACATAACTTGACCCCTTTACCAAGACCTTTTCCAGGTTTAAGTATGACTTAGGTTGCGCTTAATACAAAACTAACTTATAACAATAATCTGAACAATATTATCTTAATACAGCAACTCAACAGACCATCTTTGGTCCAACACAACTACCTCAGAGGAGCCTGACGTGAAAGAAACTGGAACTCTGCCCTGACTACCGCGAAAGAATCTCCTAAGTATCTGCAATACATATATAAAACATTCTACAAGGGTGAGCAATCAATTGCTCAGCAGTACCACTATATGAATAACAATTAAAAATGATTTAAAGTAAAGCAGTTATAGGAACATAATTCATAACTTGTTAGAAACATGTAAAACAGTTATAAACTGGATATGAAAACTAGCATGCTCTGTAAAATAATAACATCAGTAGTGCTCTGTGTATAAATACCAAAGAATAATTCTAGCATGCCATTTTCATTTCCAAATCCGCTATATCAACTACTCATGCCCTTACTGGAATCACACAAAACCAAATCAGATACGTAGCGGATATGTGAAGACAGCTGATCGGGCTATCAACACCAGACGGCTCTAACTGCCATCTCATTTATGGCTCCAACTGCCATCTCAATTACCTGTTCCGGAACTCAGAGACTAGCTAGGTCTCTGACCTGCTGGACTAATCGGTTATACAGTGCGCGCAACCGAATTAGCCTCTTACGCCAACTCAATAGGCCTACTCTGGCCCCAACGTATCCCATATCTGATCGTTTTAATCAAGTTTTCAAAATCGTCACTTTTACCTATCTCTTTTCAAAATCAATTCTATCACAACACACTATTCAAATCCCCTTTTCATTTAAATCACGTTTAGAGATAGGTGTTTTCAGAAGTTACTTTTCCCCAAAACATCATTTAAACAATATTTTCAAATACAGGGGATACGTAACTTAAAATGTTTCTGTTCCATTATGAAAGTAAAACATTTAGTTATTCACATATACTGAACCATAAAAGAATGGTCAGGGGTACTTGCCTTGCAGAGCTTTACGACCAACTCTAACTGATTTCGATAGACTTGAACGTTCGGGCTCTCATGGAAAAATGACGATCTCACTAGAAAACATCTCTGCTCCGCAGCAATCTAACTCAAGATAGTATCCAAGACTCTCAGGGTTCTTCTCTTGGGAACCTCGAGGCACTTGTCAACTGATCACTAGATTATCTTAGTTCAATATCAATTCTTGAGTCCTTCGATTAGAACCTACAGAGCCGAAATACCTTATGTTAGACGTCTTGGTATGCTTGACATATCCTCGATACCAATCCTACCCAAACGATAACAATCCCTACTCATACTAATATGTATTATTATAATACAATAACAATCCAACAGTCAGGGTTCACGTCCTCGAGAAATCAGGTTGGTGTTTGTTTCCAGAAAATACGTATACTCGTAATTTTACGAAATCAGGGTTATCGATTTAGCAAAATATTTCAACACATTGTATAATCAAGTTTCATATAAAACACACACACACACATATATATATATAGCCACTCGACGTCCTTGATAATCATCGAATACACTCCCGTATTTCTGTAGTTCAATTTTCCCGGAAATCGGGCAACATCTCCTTTGTTTATCGGACTACCCGTCGAACCAATTCGACGTCAATTCACAAACACAACCAATCAATTCAGTCCAAAATTCACAATTTTCCCACCCCCCGCTTTAAATCAACTAATTATTATTATATCTTTTATTTTTATTCGTGCTTTTATATTTATTTATTTTGAAATATTAAGACTCAGAATTATATCATCACCGTCCACCGTTCGCTCGTAACGAGTCATCGCGAACGGCGGTAAAAATTTGTCGGTGCCCGATTAATTTCGGGTTTCCATACAAATTTTTACCGATTAATAACTAATGATTCCCTCATAATTTATTATTTATCTCACGAAAGCCATCAAAATTCGATTATGCAGAAAATAAAATAAAAATAAATTCAATTCAGTAAAAGCATTGAAGTCACAGAACTGCACACAGACAGAGGGGCATACACGGACAATCATACACGCATGATACACGCACCGCTCGCGCGCATAGACCACCCAGCCGGAAAGAAATCCGGCGGCGGCTGGAAGAACGGAGAAAAATAAGAACCACAGACAGCATCACAATCAACTACACACAGACATCTACACGATTAAGTACACACACAACACTAACGCGCATAGTATGTGCGAACACAGGGAAGGCGGCGAACTTTCGCCGGAAAACAGAACACATGGCGGCGATTAAACTCACTGGAGCAGAACAGAGAAAGGCTGGGAGAGGGAAAAACATGAATAGGGAAGGGAGGGAGAATCGAGAAAGCACAAGAGAGATCGAAACCGAGAGGAGATGGGGATGGGGAAGAACATGGGTGTTTCCTTTATTGTTTATTTTTTTTTCTATTAATATTATTAACAACAGCTTAGCATGTGCCACGTATCAATTCACTTGCTAGAAATTTAACACGTATATAAACACGTGTTGTGCCCCTGACTATGCCGCATTTTAAATTTAATCGATATAATTTGCAATGGAAATGATCGAAAAATTACCAGATTAATTATTAAAATATCACAAATAATTCAAAGTTATTAAAATAAATTTTTTTCTTAATTTTTAGATTATTTTTAAAACGCAACTCGAACCCGCATTTAATAAATAACGACTAGAGCTGCACTTAAAACAAATTCAAAAAATCACGAAAATAGTCTTAAAATGTTACAAATATCCCGAAGTTTATAAAAAACATAAATTTCGTAATTTTAAAATAATTTCTGAGATGCAATTTATACCCACTTTTAATAAATAAACGAATCGACGCGCGGGTGAAACTATGTCCAAAAATTTCAAAATAATTTTAAAATTCTCAGAATATTCCCAACTTAAATAAATATGAATTTCATAATTTTTGAAGAATTCTGGAATTAAGTACAAATTTTACCAATAAATGCAATCAGAAAATCGTACAGGGCCAAATAATTGATGAAATATTGATTTCTAGATTTTATAAAATCCCAAAAATAAATATTGAGATTATGAAGCCATAAGAACAATTTTAGAGATATTTCAAATATTTATGCAAATAAATTTGCACTAAATTCACTTTTAAAAGTGAAAACGATTCAATACAACCCAATAGTTAATTACGTAAATAACCCGGTACACCCTAATTCACACAGAGATCAACACATAGTGATCGAAATCAATACACACATTTCATTTAACTATTTATTTGATAATTACACTTTTAAATAATATAAAAGTATACGAGTCATTATATCCTTCCCCCCTTAAAAAGATTTTGTCCTCAGAATCTGATTTAACTAAACAAGTGAGGATATTTGTCAAGCATATCTGACTCTAACTTCCAGGTAGACTCTTCTACTCGAGGATTTATTCAAAGCATACTTATTAGGGATATAAACTCATTCCTATGGACTCGCTTTCAATGATCCATGATTAGGATCGATCATTCCACGCAGAATAGATTTGGATAAGAGCCCATTGGCTCATAATCAATGACTTGGTTCAATCAGACATATATTACCTTAACATTGACACATGGAACACATTATATACACATTGCAACTGCGGTAATAACATCAACTCATAGACAACTTTGCTTATATTTATTTATACTTCTAACGGTTCACTATTTTTAGGACTCTACTTGTCCCTTCTATTCAAACTTAACCAATCTCCTTCAAAATGAAACGTTTACCCGCACTAACGATCCTAATTCTATATCCATATTCTTTCGATGCAATTCCGTTTTCTTTCTTTACCTATCCCGAGTTGTTTCAACTCTTTTCCGAATTAACACCACTACACTCTTGATGTACTGATTTAGCTTAGGACTTAACAATATCTCTATTCCCACTTTCTCTCAATAGAGTGAGGATCTACGCTTATGTCCATACCAGGCTTCACAAGGTAACATTCTCTTACCAACATGATAACTATTAGCATAGAATACTCAATCTTTAGTAGATGATTATCACGGTTCACTTTTTAAACCCATAATATATTTACATTCCACACATCTTATATTGTCTAAATCATCTTCTCACTTTAACCCTCTATCTAAGGGTGATAGATAATATGGATTTTCAATTCAATTTCCAACATTCGATCACTTCTTACTCATTTCCATTAGTTAAGGCTGAGAATTAATCTTATATACTAACTTCTCATCACCTTCAGATACTAAACTTCAATTCCCACAGTTTCCAATTACTTTACTGATTCCTTGGCAATCTTGCTTACATTTAATCATTTTTCCCTGCACGAGGCATAAGAACTACTACACTAACTTTACTTAAATGGTGGTTAATGAAATGCTCCAAATCTTTTGTTATTTTCAACCAAAAATTCATATTTTAAAACTTAGCGTATAATTGCTTCCCTTCTAATCTTCATAGGGAAATCCTAGGTCGTTCTACACAGATTTCCTTAATCTTTGGGTAGCTGAGGATGTTATTAATAAATACAACTTGCTTATCCAAGTACTCCTCATACACCATGTTCCTTAAATTCTTAGAGACGACTCTTAAACTTGTCACTTCACATGATATCACCAACCTTGCAATACTTATAACTCATCCTAATCACAATCCTTGATATGCCCTCAGGCTGTATCTTAAGTCAATCCCATAGAAATCACACACTCCTTGAATTAGGTCACATAAGTAATCAATCCTTTATGGGGGTTACCTATTCTTATTTATCATTTATTCAACATTCTTTCAGCTTAAATATTCGCTTCTTCATATCTTTACAAATGGTGGATCTACCTTATATCCTTAGCTTATTACTTCTTTTCTCAAATGATTGGAAGAATTCCTTATATTGCTTCTGCCTCCAGAAACTTATCTTACTATTGGCTTCTGTACACTTTACACTTCGCTTCTTCTAAAACCACTCCTGTTCGTAACACAGGGCAACCAACTCAATCCTAAAATCACATCAAACCCTTATAACTCGGAGGGTGTCAGATCAACTGCAACTATATCCAACTTCTAAACCCTTGTGATGTAGTATCATGAATAACCGTTCTACAACTCCTTGCAACATACCCACTTCCTCCATGATTGTAATACAAAACTCCTGGGTTACCTTCCGAGGCATAATGACCCTTATATCCACACTTGAAATATTGCACACTCTTTTTGCACGCACCATTGCGTCTCCTATCACAGGACTTGCAATAGACTGCTCACTCGACTGACTGGGCTGGAGTGGAAGCAACTGAAGTAGCACTAGATCTACCTTGAAATAAACTCTATCTCCGGAATCTCTTACCCCTATTCCTGCCAAACCAATTCTCAAATCCCTGAGTGGATTCTCCTTGGTTTGCTTTATCCTTAACACCTTCCGACTTTCTTTTCTTATCACTTTTGTCCTTAACAGTCAATTTCTGGTCACTTTCCATTACCAGGGCGACCTGAACCATAGAGGAGTATGTCTTGAGTTGCAATGCCACAACTCCTCTGTGAATCTCAGGCTTCAACCCTTGCTGAAACCTCCTTGCTTTCTGACTCTCAATACTTACATACTCAGGAACTAATCGGGCCAATTCTGTAAATTTGGCCTCAAATTCCAACATACTTCTTTCACCTTGTTTCAGTTCTAGAAACTCGATTTCCATTTGACTCCGCACACAATCTGGGAAATACACTTCCAAAAACAACTCAGCAAGCCTTGCCCATGAAACAGGGCCTTCTCCTTCTAACACTCGGGTTGACTCCCACCAATAATTAACTTCATTTCCCAAGAAATAACTTACATAATCGGTCTTACGGTTATCACTTACTCGTACGAGGTTGAAAACTTCCTCCATTTCTTTTAACCTTGCTCCAGCAGTTACTGGATTAGGTTTACTTTTAAACTCAAAGGGTTAACATTCTGAAAAGATTTGAAACAAACACTGGGGTTCACTCCTTGCTGTTGCTACTGCAACAGTAGTTACCGCTGCTGAACCTATTAAATTAACTTCAACTGTTGTTGCTACTGCTGGCGTAACAAATCTAGAATTTCATTTATAGTTGGACCCTCCGCAAAACTACTACTATCTTCTTTAGACTGGGTAACTTTCTTGGGTGGCATTTTCCTGGAATATATAAATGTGTTTTATTCAAAACATAACAAAAGGTTTGACAGAAGGTATCGGTGTTTAAACGGTGCACCTACAACGAGAAAATGTTGTCCAATCACAGTACCCAAGTCTTTAATATCAGGGTCCACTTACAAAAGAAATCTAGATTAATAGCACTAGTGATCATAGCAACAATAACAGTAGCAGAATCAACATAGTTCAAGAGATTTAAAATACAAAGAACTAACACCGTAGCACGACTCTTCAATATAACAACAACTGACTAACTCCCGTCACTACTCAATTACCACATCAACTTTAATATACTACAAGACTTGGCTGGCTATAACAACCACCCATATTTATAAATTAGATTAACTTAAGGAATACTAAACTCTTCCAGGAACCATAGTCTAAATTTCAACCAACCTTTCCTCCAGGGATGATTTATTATCACCCTCAAGTGATTCATCAATCACTGAATTACCTTTCCCGAGACTATAATTCCATCCTTAGGTCCTGAACTCTCACGGTTACCATTACTCTCCAATAACATCCTGGTATAAAGCTTTCCTTCTTCCTGATAGTTACTATGACTTGCTTTCAATAACGAGGACCATCCAATCGCAGAAATTCAATATCACAGAATATCAAAAGAAATTTCAACTCAAGGAAATCAAATAAGAAGAAACTGTGAAGAAGATATAGGTATGACTGAGAGCAACCATACAAGTACATAAGATGGCCAGTCTTAGTACCGCAAAGTTCACAATACATAACTTGGTGGCGTCCCACCAGACCCTTTTGTCACATAGACAAATGGTCATTTCATATACACTGTTTGTCCCAATCAACCGATAGAATTTCTGAGAGAAGAAATAAGGTTCGAAAGAAAATTTACAATTAGGAAGGGGGTGAATCTGATTTGTAATGAGATCAACATAACCCTAAGTAGCTTACTTCGGGTTCACAACTTTCTCACAGGAAAATAAGTAACTTAAGAAATAGGAAATAATTACTCTGGAAACAAAATAGGTCTCAAGAAAGAAGTATAAGGAATCAAGATATACATCACCGTACGGGTCCTCATTCACTTTAAAACTTAACTTTTATAGCAGCCACTTACGATTTTCATTCCATCCAGCTTACCAAGGTCACACCATCTGGCCAATAACACTCCTTGACATAGAAAAGGCGATATTTAGAAATAACGTTGGCGTCTTCTCAGCTGGCACAACCAGAGCCCGCTCAATGCTGAATCCTCGCAATCAAACTCATTTTCTCGAGGGAAAACTAGAAATCTCTATCGAACATTACTAATAATATATATACAAAGAAGACGTACTCTAGGTTAGGGCAGTTCCAGTCAATCCTCAATAAACGTCAGGGTTACGTCTCCGAAACCCTTGACTAAACTCTTAGACTCGCTCCTCTGACTGAGTTGCTGACCTACATCTATATACAAACCCTCCTGTACTCTTTTAACTCTACTCCTAACCTAAATCAGGGACTCAAACCTGTAGCTCTGATACCAACTGTGACGGCCTCAACCCCGGGGTCAGGATTTGACGTCACCAACAATAATAATAACAATCATAATTCAATCCAAATCATGATTAATACATAACTTGACCCATTTACCAAGACCTTTTCTAGGTTTAAGTATGACTTAGGTTGCACTTAATACAAAACTAACTTATAACAATAATCTGAACAATATTATCTTAATACAGCAACTGAACAGACCATCTTTGGTCCAACACAACTACCTCAGAGGAGCCTGACACGAAAGAAACTGGAACTCTGCCCTGACTACCGCGAAAGAATCTCCTAAGCATCTGCAATACATATATAAAACATTCTGCAAGGGTGAGCAATCAATTGCTCAGCAGTACCACTAAATGAATAACAATTAAAAATGATTTAAAGTAAAGCAGTTATAGGAACAGAATTCATAACTTGTTAGAAATATGTAAAACAGTTATAAACTGGATATCAAAACTAGCATGCTCTGTAAAATAATAACATCAGTAGTGCGTTGCGTATAAATACCAAAGAATAATTCTAGCATGCCATTTTCATTTCCAAATCTGCTATATCAACTACTCATGCCCTTACGGGAATCACACAAAACCAAATCAAATACGTAGCGGATATGTGAAGACAGCTGATCAGGCTATCAACACCAGACTGCTTTAACTGCCATCTCATTTATGGCTCCAACTGCCATCTTAATTACCTGTTCCGGAACTCAGAGACTAGCTAGGTCTCTGACCTGCTGGACTAATCGGTTATACAATGCGCGCAACCGAATTAGCCTCTTACGCCAACTCAATAGGCCTACTCTGGCCCCAACGTATCCCATATCTGATCGTTTTAATCCAGTTTTCAAAATCGTCACTTTTACCTATCTCTTTTCAAAATCAATTCTATCACAGCACACTATTCAAATCCTCTTTTCATTTAAATCACGTTTAGAGATAGGTGTTTTCAGAAGTTACTTTTCCCCAAAACATCATTTAAACAACATTTTCAAATACAGGGGATACGTAACTTAAAATATTTCTCTTCCATTACGAAAGTAAAACATTTAGTTATTCACATATACTGAACCATAAAAGAATGGTCAGGGGTACTTGCCTTGCAGAGCTTTACGACCAACTCTAACTGATTTTGATAGACTTGAACGTTCGGGCTCTCATGGAAAAATGACGGTCTTACTAGAAAACATCTCTGCTTCGCAGCAATCTAACTCAAGATAGTATCCAAGACTCTCAGGGTTCTTCTCGTGGGAACCTCGAGGCACTTGTCAACTGATCACTAGATTATCTTAGTTCGATATCAATTCTTGAGTCCTTCGATTAGAACCTACAGAGCCGAAATACCTTATGTTAGACATCTTGGTATGCTTGACATATCCTCGATACCAATCCTACCCAAACGATAACAATCCCTACTCGTACTTATATGTATTATTATAATACAATAGCAATCCAACAGTCAGGGTTGGTGTTTGTTTCCAGAAAATACGTATACTCGTAATTTTACGAAATCAGGGTTATCGATTTAGCAAAATATTTCAACACATTGTACAATCAAATTTCATATAAAACACAGACACACACATATATATATATATAGCCACTCGACGTCCTTGATAATCATCGAATACGCTCCCGTATTTGCGTAGTTCAATTTTCCCGGAAATCGGGCAGCATCTCCTTTCTTTATCGGACTACTTGTCGAACCAAGTTCGACGTCAATTCACAAACATAACCAATCAATTCAGTCCACAATTCACAATTTTCCCACCCCCCGCTTTAAATCAACTAATTATTATTATATCTTTTATTTTTATTCGTGCTTTTATATTTATTTATTTTAAAATATTAAGACTCAGAATTATATCATCACCGTCCACCGTCCGCTCGTAACGAGTCATCGTGAACGGCGGTAAAAATTGGTCGGTGCCCGATTAATTTCGGGTTTCCATACAAATTTTTACCGATTAATAACTAACGATTCCCTCATAATTTATTATTTATCTCACGAAAGCCATCAAAATTCGATTCTGCAGAAAATAAAATATAAACAAATTCAATTCAGCAAAAGCATTGAAGTCGCAGAACTGCACATAGACACAGGGGCATACACAGACAATCATACACGCATGATACACGCGCCGCTCGCGCGCATAGACCACCCATCCGGAAAGAAATCCGGCGGCGGCTGGAAGAACGGAGAAAAATAAGAACCACAGACAGCATCATAATCAACTGCACACAGACATCTACACGATTAAGTACACACACAACACTAACGCGCATAGTATGTGCGAACACAGGGAAGGCGGCGAACTTTCGCCGAAAAACAGAACACATGGCGGTGATAAAACTCACTGGAGCAGAACAGAGAAACGCCGGGAGAGGGAAAAACATGAATAGGGAAGGGAGGGAGAATCGAGAAAGCACAAGAGAGATCGAAACCGAGAGGAGATGGGGGTGGGGAAGAACATGGGTGTTTCCTCTATTGTTTATTTTTTTTTTCTATTAATATTATTAACAACAGCTTAGCATGTGCCACATATCAATTCACTTGCTAGAAACTTAACACGTATATAAACACGTGTTGTGCCCCTGACTGTGCCGCATTTTAAATTTAATCGATATAATTTGTAATGGAAATGATCGAAAAATTACCAGATTAATTATTAAAATATCACAAATAATTCAAAGTTATTAAAATAAATTTTTTTCTTAATTTTTAGATTATTTTTAAAACGCAACTCGAACCCGCATTTAATAAATAACGACTAGAGGTGCACTTAAAACAAATTCAGAAAATCACGAAAATAGTCTTAAAATGTTACAAATATCCCGAAGTTTATAAAAAACATAAATTTCGTAATTTTAAAATAATTTCTGAGATGCAATTTATACCCGCTTTTAATAAATAAACTAATCGACGCGCGGGTGAAACTAACTCCAAAAATTTCCAAAATAATTTTAAAATTCTCAGAATATTCCCAACTTAAATAAATATGAATTTCATAATTTTTGAAGAATTCTGGAATTTAGTACGAATTTTACCAATAAATGCAATCAGAAAATAAATATTGATTTCTAGATTTTATAAAACCCCAAAAATAAATGTTGATATTATGAAGCCATAAGAACAATTTTAGAGACATTTCAAATATTTATGCAAATAAATTTGTACTAAATTCACTTTTAAAAGTGAAAACAATTCAATACAACCCAATAGTTAATTACGTAAATAACCCGGTACACCCTAATTCACACAGAGATCAACACATAGCGATTGAAATCAATACACACATTTAATTTAACTATTTATTTGATAATTAAACTTTTAAATAATATAAAAGTATACGAGTCGTTATAGAAGGGAAGGAAGAAGGGAGGTCGAATAAAGAAGAGATTAGTACCTACACCAAAATGGATTTTATTAGCCAATCAAAGAGATTCTATCATCTATAATAAAGTTTTATCAAAGGACATCTTGTTTCTGAATTGGTTTGATAAACATACAATAAATGATTTATTAAGTATTTCTGTTTTGGAAAATAATAAGAGATACAGTTTTAGTTCAGTTTCTGATTGATATTGATACTTAGGTTGTTGTTAAATATCAAAAGTGGTATTAATATAGATGATTGATATTTACTTCAGTATGGGATGTTGTGAGCATCAAATTTTGTATTGATATCTAATTTGATATGACATCAAAATGAGTATTAATATCAGGAGTTCGGTTGTGAATGAGCTATGAGAATGAAGAATGGAAATAGGAAAGAAAGTGGAATTAAAAGGATGATAAAAAAACTTTATAGGTAAGATATGGGTAACATGAGGGATAGAAGTAAGGTGAAAAATTTAGGAAATATTGGAAAATTGAGATAGGGAATGCCTCCCAGGAGAACGATCAAGTACCGAGGGCTAAAAGAAGATATCTAGTGACTAGACATGAAGAGGAAATGGGAGGAAATATGTAAATGAATGTTATGTCTACCCAAGAGTTAAGGCGGGACATCAAAGACTAGATGAATACATTTCACCAAGAGACGTCGTAGTAAAGTCACCTGAGAACCAAAGGCGAGGAAAGCGTTAATTGCATCATTATTGATAGGTTATCCAAACCTAATCATTCTCTTTTACTAATAAATAGTTTGTCCAATAAATGGGTTAGTTGCTTCTTAAAGGAATGGTGGTACATCATCAGATCCAGAAATTGATTGTAAGTGATAAATATTATTTAATTTGAGATTTGACAGGAGTATTCAGAAAACGATGAATGATGTCAAATCGGAATAGTATATACCACTCCTAGATGAACGGGAAGTAAGTAAGGAGGAACTAAAAGATAGGAATTTGGCTACGATAACTCAAGAGATTCAAGCTACTCCGAGAATATGATACGAGACATAGATGTCAAAGAAGATTTTGATAGTATGGCACAAAGAAAGAATAAGTGTTATATGTGATTAGACGTCAAAGAAGAGAATTGTAGTCAGTTTCGTATTAGAACTCCCTCGACCCAAAATAAATGATAGCCACCAGACTAGTATATTTTATTCTTCGTCAAATACACTCGATTGTTATTCAAGGAAATTAAGGTATGATGATACGTTTGTGCATCAATCGCATCTAGTCTTTTCTCATTAATTCTTAACCCTACTATAATTTCGAGAACGTCGGAAATCGAATACGCCATGGTTTCAGTATATCATTAGCAGATGGACGAGAAGATTAAGAGAACGACTAAAGAGCCTTGGATGTGATTGGAAACAATTACAATCTAAGTTAATTGAACAGAGAAACATGTGGGAATGAGATTCAACAACCAGTAACTATTGGAAACGTTCATAAGCACGAATTACTAGAATTAGAAAGAAAAGAGAATTAATAGGCATTATGCTGGTCCTTTTGAAACGGTAAAATAGGCAAGATAAGTGTAAGTGAGTTGGCATCACCGCCACACGTATAGATGATTCATAGGGTGTTTATATGTGTATATTCACGAAAAGTAACTAAGCTCTATTATATATAAAATGGAGACTTGAGTTAAGTTATAGTAGCAACTAATAAAATATGATGTCAGCGCGAGGCTGTTGAGTAATGAGTAGTGCTGTGAATAAAAGTTTATGAAAAGTTGTAAGGTTGAGAGATCAACCTGAGAAAAATGGAAGTGAGATACTGGAATATATCATTATATGATCCTTAGTGTGATTCTGAGGACAGAATCCTTTTAAGGGGGGAGGATGTAATATCCGGGACATAGCGTGTAATTATTTTTGTTGATAAGTAACTATTATGTGATTATATTGTGATTTTTGGTGAATTATCTTATGATTGGTGTTGTTATGCGGATGTTTATATGTGGTAAAGTATAAGTATGTTAATTTTATTATATCCAGAATAAAATATAGATAATTAAGGTATTTTTCTGGTAATTTTTGGAGTGTTATATAATTTTATATTGATTTATGAATTTATTAATTATTTTTTGAATAATTACAAAATCATTTTCTAAAGGCGTAATTGTCCAACCTCAACCGTTTTTACCTTTTTACATCCCGAAACTCTTCCGAAAACTCCTTCCGAACCTAATCTGGTAATTCCGAATATTTTCCATGTTTTGACTTTTTCGATCCAGATTATGGTTTGACCAGTGCGCGGCCCGACGCGATATTTTCGATACGCTAACCCTTTTCGATAACATTATCTTCGTACAAATCATTTTATAAAAGCCCGGTTTTGATAATTATCCGAAATAGGATAATGCTTATCCAAAACAGAATAGTGCCTATCCAAAACAGGATAGTGCTTATCCAAAACAGGATAATGTTTATCCAAAACTATTGTATTTATAGTTACTTAGCGGCAAAGCAACGTATTTATCGATCCAACATGATCCAAAACATACTAATATTCCGTAAATATAAATAGCCAACACAATATTGTATTTTGTACAGATAATCATTTGCAAACAGTAAAACTATATGATTTCCAGAGAAAAACCTTAAAATTCATCGCGTTCTTCATAATCAAACGCACAAACGAAGGCGTTAACGAACTCCGATTCGGGCGTGCAATATATCAAATCGAAGCTCTCGAAAAGTTCTTTCATAATAAATCATCCATTTTAGTGCAAAAATTAAGGTGATTTACTTATTTAATTAATTTAATTCGAATTATTTAGTAATTAAAATAGAAATTTTTGTTCTTGATGTTGTTTGTGTGGTTTGATGTTAAAATCATGTAGATCTTTTCTTTCTGGTCATTTTGGTATATTATATGATGAATTTGGAGTTCAATAACATGTTCAAATTACTGTTTGATTCTGGAAACTGAAATTAGGATTTATGTGTTTGAATGTTCTTAATTGAAAATTAGGGGTTTCTTTGTTAGGGGCTATTAGATTAAATTGATTACATGGTTGTGTAGATCGTGGAAAAACAAATCGATTGGTATATTTGAAATTAACAAATGATTCCTGGATTGCTCTAATTGAGCTTTGCCGGAAAAACGATTCGAACGGCGGCGGAAAATTCCGATGGAATTTCCGGATGATTCACTGCGTGTTTGATCACGTTTTTGGTATAAATAGGTTCCTGGTATAAAGAACTCCTGATCTGCACAATTTGATCATCTTCTAAGTGATTTTGAACGTCGCCGGAAAAGCTCGGACCGCCGGTAATGGCGTCCGGCCGGCAACTGGCGACGGGGATGACAAATTTACAGAACTGCCCCTGTAGTTTGTCCAAACTTATAGTTTAGTCCCTCATGTTGTAAAAATTTATAAAAAAACGGATTTATGTTTTAAATTATTTTAAAAATGATATTTTTATTATTTTAAAAATCAGAAAAATGGTTATTTAATTATTTTAAATCTAAAAAATTGTTTTAATTATTATTTATTTAAAAATAAATCTAAATTATTCTATTAATTAATTTTAATTAGTTTTTAATTATTTTAATTAATAGATTAATTTTTTATTAATTGATTAATTAATTAAATTAATTAATAATTAATTTTAATTAATCTAATAATTAGATTTAACTATTTGTTTTTATTTATAAATTCTAAAAAATAGTTTCGAGCTTCAAAATATTATTTTAAATTATTTTCGAGGCTCGATAACTATTATAAATTATTTTAAAGTCGGATTCGGGCGTTCGAACCCTATTATTTAATTACAAAATGATTCAGAGGCCCGTTTTAATTCCGAAAAATGTTCAAAAATTTGTATTAAATACTTGGAAAATTATTTTGACCCCGAATCTTCTTTGAAAAATTATTTTAATTGAATATCTTGTGTGTTATGTGTTACGTGCTATCTAATTGATGTGTTATATGCCTATGTGGTTGTTGTTTGACTGTTTTGGTTATAACTTTCAATCTGTAAATCATATTTGGGTAAAATGAAGGGTAGATAAAAGCTTATGACGTCTATGTGATGATCAGAATAGTATGAGATTGAGTATTGATAGATGCTTGTGATGCCTAGCAGAGTGCGAGGTATAGAAAAAGAAAGTTAGTGATCAGTAGATAGAATTGAAGTGTAGAAAGAGAAGGCAAGTGATTGACGAATAGAAGCAAGGCTAGAAAAATAAGGAAAGTGATTGATGAGTAGAACTGTTAGATGAATACAAGTAAATTTGGAAATTATCTATGATAAGGCAAGTCCTTCTGAACCTTTCCTCGAGATATATTGCAAGTATTTCTAAACTTTCTCATAACATGTTGCTATTATGACTTGCTGAGCTAGTTAGCTCACTCTTGCAAATCTGTTATGTTATTTTACAGTTGAAAAGGAAATTATTGGTAGCGAGGATTCCCAGTCCAGTGTGCGAGCTAGGATTCCAGGATAAGATGGACCGAGTTAGCAGGAGCTTTATAATGTAGATAAGTTATGTAAGATTGTAAGAATGATATCATTATTAGTTATAAGCGGAACTAGTTGGGATTTGGTACGATGTAATAAAAGTTAAGGTTGTGGCTTATTTTCATACGTTAACCTGTTGCGATCCATGGTTATGGTAAGAAGGGTCTTTGCATATATTACTTTCATAAGCAGGTATTTATATATTGAGTGTGTGTGTGTTGTGAACCCCAAACTTCTGACCCGGGTTTGGAGGGCGTCACAGTAAGCAAGAACTTTAGGTTTACTTCTTCAGCTTCATAGTATTTGTCATGAAGTTGCAAGTCATTTATCAGCTTATTGAATCTTTCAAACACATCAGTAATTCTTTCCTTTGGCTTTGCCATAAAACCCTCATACTGTGAAATCAGTATTCTTCTTTGGTTTGACCTAACTTCCTCAGTTCCCTCACAGAGTATCTCAATCTTTTCCCATATTTTCTTGGCAGTGTCACAATTGACAATGTTGTTGTACATCACATTGTCAAGTGACTCAATCAATATTAATTGCAAGCTGCTATCCAAGTGAACTTTCTCTTTTTTAGGGTCAGTATACTCAGAAGGATCTTTTGGAGCATAATGAGCTGGGATAACCATGTCTCCATATGTAGATTCCTTAACTCTAACCATAGAAATGAAGGGCCCATTCTTGAGGATCTGAATGTAGAGGGGATTGGCCATCCTGATAAACAACATCATTTTCTTTTTCCAAAGAGTGTAGTTAGCTTTGTCAAAGGTAGGAATTTTGATGCTACTGATTTTATGTGTATTTAGTGATCCAAGATCTTGAATCTGTTTACTTTCAGATTTTGCTCTGATACCACTTGTTAGGAAATGAATAACATACAGGGGGGGTGAATGTGTTTTACTATTTTTGGGCTTTTCTCGAATGTTTATGGTTGAACAAAGTAAATTAAATCTTATAGTAAAATGTGTTCATGTAGAAATTAGGCTTGCAGAAAATAAAGAACACAAATCTTTAAAACTCACTTAATTTTATATTAAAATTAAGAATGATTTGCTACAAAATTTCTATGCTCTTTGTTGATAAAGAGCTTAGCTTCTCCTTGAGACTGTTACAATAAATTTGATCTAAATTTTTACAACTGACTGAAGGACCAGTGTTAACCTTATAATTCAGTTAACTATTGGTTTACACAGTGTACAATAAGATATGCTATTAGCTTTTCTAAACTGACACTTGCATTTCTACTTATAGAAAAGTGGATCTTCCATTTTTTGGCTTAACATATCTTTAGCATCCTGTGATAATTTTAATCTTCCTCTGTCAGTTATTCTTCACCATTGATTTTGCACATTCTTCAAACTGCTTTTTGTAGACTTGTCAATCCAGCTGGTTGGATTGTTTGTTGATTGTTAATCTTGAATATTGAACTGGTCTGTGATTCTGTACTTTGAGAATTTTACTCGAGATCTCCAATTAGGCATATAGAGATCTTGACATCTTGATAAGTATAATGACTTATGAAGATATCTAATGCTCTAGTGAATTTGACTTATAGAGGTCTCTGAGTTCTCGAATGAAACTTTAGCTTGTCGAGATCTCTCAGCATCATGTCTTCACTTTGTCTTGTCGACAACTTTGAGTTCTCTGGTAAATTTTGACTTATCGATATCTCTGAGTTCTCTAGTGGACTTTGACTTATCGATAACTCAGAGTTCTCTAATGAATGTAGACTTGTCGATAACTCTGAGTTCTCTAGTGAAGAAATGACTTTTCGATATCTCCAACCTTCATGTCTTCTTGATTTGTCAATATCTCTCTGAGTTCTCTAGTAGCTTTCCTGACTTCTCGATAAGTCATTTGGAGTTTTCGAATGACTTCTCTATAACACTAAATCTATGACTTGTAGAGATCCTGACTTAGAGTATTTTTATCCAAATAGATTTATTCAACTCCAAGCTTCTTCAAAATTCTTCTGAGGCATGATCTTCTTGATCTTCTTCCAGATAGAATCCTTAGGCTTGATACTGTTTCAGGAAAAAGACTCCAGTCTGCTCCTTTGCATTTTTACAGACTTTAAATGTTACAAGTACAAAATACAAATTAAGATAACAATACAACTTACTTAAGGTTGACAAAATGTCTTAGTCTTGTTAAAGTACATGCATGTCTTTTACAACACATATCCAAATCTTCGAATAAGGTTGGGTATTTATTGATTTTGATTTTATCATATTTTTATGTAAATTTGTTTTTGAATTAGAGGAGTTGTTTAAATGTTTTGTTGATTATATATCATCCCTGAGATCACGAGGATCGATTTAGTGTATAAATATGTAAATTTTGGTTCGGTATTGGGTAAAAATGAATGATTGGTTTTTATTGTTTTTAATTTTTTTTTCCGAGTTATAGAGATTGTGGTTGTTGTTTTTGATGATATGGATGGATTGTACGGATTGTAATCTTGATTTTGATATATAAAACGTCAATTTTTGTTGAGAAACGAAGGAAATCGGATTTTCGCCGGAAATTTCTTGGTCACCGGTTCAATGGTGATTCTTGCCGGAAAAATCGACTGATCAGTGTTGATTACTGTTGTGGTGATATTTGAGTCTCAGGGTTGAAATCGTCGTTGTTTGGGGCTGTAAATCGGCTCGAACCATGCGTTTCTCTTGCAAAAGCATTCGCCGGAGTCCGGCAGAAGTCGCCGGATTCTGGGTTCAACCCATTTCCTGGTCGGCTTCGACCCAACCCGGCCACCTCCTTCAAGACCCGATTCTGTTTTTAAAATAACCCGGTTTTGATCTTAATTGCCCCAAATTCCTTCCTGAAAAAGGTTTCTGACATTTTCTTTTTAAATTTAATTCAAAATTCAGTTTTAATTTCTAAAAAAGCATTTTAAATCCAAAATTATTTTGGTTAATTAACTGAATTATTTTTAATTCCTAAAAAATTATTTATTTTATTATTTTCAAAAATCTATTTTTGTTATAATTATTTATAATTTATTTAAATTAATTATTTATAGATTTAATTATTTGGTTAATTCATTTAATCAATTATTTTCATTTATAAATAGTTAAATAAAATATAATTATTTATAATTAATTCAAATAAATCCTAAAAATTGTTTTAATCTTTTAAAAATTATATTTTGGTATTTTAAAATCAATTAATATTATTATTGATGAATTTAATTCTATTTAATTCTTATTTTATTCATAGAAAATAAACCGTTCGTCCGATTAATACGAAACAAACGCGTATAGAATCAGAAAAATATTATGCTTTCATTTAAAATACTTTAGAAACCTAAATCCTTTTGCTTCGGAAGGTTGCTTGTTTTGCATGTTAATTCTGAGTCGTGTATTTACCAAAAAGACGTATTTTAACCCGATTTGAGTTTTAAACGTACCTAGTCGAACCTTTTGACGAACCAGGGCATGTGTTAGATGAATTATATGATATGTAAGTTACGTGTTTATATGCGTACGTGGGTCAAGAGTCTTGTATTTGACTATTATAATTATGTGTGGGCTGTCGAATGAGTAGACGATAGGATTTCGATGCACAGTGCGTTGGGTAATTATTGTTTAGACGATTAAAATTGTATCTTTTAATTATAGATGCTAATCGCTCGAGTGGATCGGGACGAGACGTTGGGTAAAGAGTGAAATGGAATAGTGTTGGGTATCTGGCTTCTAGCAATCGCAGGAGCAACACATCAGTGAATTGTTGGAATTAAAGACGGCAATGTCTCGAGATGCTAGACTGAGATAATTGCGATATTCCGAGTATGACTAACTGCTAAAAACCCAAAGGCAAGTATTCCTATCATCACTTATTGTTCAAGTGATAATTTTTTAAAAATCTATTATGCAAGTTTTCTACACTATTCTAATTTCAGAATAGTCCAATATTTTACATATCCCTGAAATAAATGATTATGTTTATACAAGTATTCATCTGTTATTCTATGTTCCGAATAGTCAAATGCTTTTACTTATCCAACTATCGGATTTATAAAAGTTTTTAGACTTTGAGAAAGATGATGTTGTTTTGAGTTTCCTGCCCGAGTGAATGGGCGAATAAAATTTATAAGGGTGTCAATTATTATGACCCCTATCAATAAAAAAAGTTTTAAGATTGGATGGTTACTAATTGCGTAAGAGGCAGTGGCGGTGGTCCAGCGGAGAGCTAGGTATTATACAGGATATAATACATGTAACATCCGGGAGATCCCGTGTAATTATTTTTATTAATAAATAATTTTTATATGATTATTATGTGATTTTTGGTGAATATCTGTTGGTTGGTGTGAATATGTGAAAGCTTATATGTGATACAGTATAAGTATGTTAATTTAATATGTCCATAATAAAATATAGATAATTAAGATATTTTCTGGTAATTTTTGGAGTGTTATATGATTTTATAATGATTTATTAATTTATTAATTAATTTCAGAATAATTATAAAATTATTTTATAAAGCCGGGAATCATCCGACTTCAACCGTTTTTACATTTTTATAACCCAAAAAACTTCCGAAAACTCCTTCCTAACCTAATCTGGTAATTCCGGACGTTTTCCGTGTTTTGACTTTTTCGATCCGGATTACGGTTTGACACGTGCGCGGCCAGGCACAAGATTTTCGATACGATAATCATTTCGGTAAATCATCGAAACTCGTATTCTCAAAAGACGGGATATTATTACGTTACTTTCATATAAAGTATTTTATAAGAAGACCGGTTTGGATAATTATCCAATACGGGTATCAAATCGGATCATTTTTGCAATTATTTAGCGCCTAAGTAACTAATTTAACGATCCAAAACGAACCAATATTCCAAAAATATATATAGCCCTTTTATCATTTCATTTTATTCGTATAATCACAATCAGTCAGTAAAACCCCGTAAAATACAGAGAAAATGCCGAATTGATATTGCGTTCTTGAGAATCAAACGTACGAACGAAGGCGTTATCAAACTCCGATTCGGGCGTACAACATATCAAAACGAAGCTCTCGAAAAGTCCTTTCATAATCAATCATCCGTTTTTATGCAGGAATCAAGGTATTTTTCTTATTTAATTGTTTTATTTTGAATTAATTAAAAATTAAATTATGAAATTTTGTTCTTGATGTTGTTTGTGTGATTTGATGGTATAATCATGTAGATAATTTTCTCCTGATCAATTTGGTATATTATATGTCAAAAATAGAGGTCAATAACATGGTGAAAATGGGGTTTGATTCTGTTAAAATTTGAATTAGCTTTGTTTTTTATTATTTGAATGTTCTTAATTCGATTTGGGGATTTTGTTTTGGTTGATTCTGGGTTCGAGTAAGCAGTACCGGTGAGTAGATCGTTTATCAACGATTCATTTGATGTATGTAACTTCGGTGTTGGCTTCCTGGATTGACTCGTCGGAAAACCTCGAGTTCACCGGCTTTAATGGCGATTCTCGCCGGATTTCGTGTTGGAATCATTTTCTGTTGTGTTTGATGATGCTAATGGCTTCTTGGAAGAGTTTAGAATTCAAACCACACAAGAATCAGACCAAATGATTAGGTTTTGATCGTTGTCGGAGCCCTGCCGGAAAATTCTTCGGCCGTCGGAATCTGCAGTTCATCCGGCCGGGTTCTGGGTTTTATTCCTGACCCGTTTACCAAATTAACCGACCCAGTTTTGATCTGTAAATGCCAAGTGTGATTTCCTAAACCCTGTTCCTGATTTTTATTTTAAAAATAAATCAAAAATCTAATTCTTTTATTATAAACATTTCTTTTAATTATTAACCTAATTTCAAAATATTTATTTAATTATTTATAATTCAGAAAATTCTTTTAATTATTTATTTACTTAAAAATAAATCAAAATTATTTTATTAATTAATTTTAATTAGTTTTTAGTTATTTTAATTAATCGATTAATTTATAATTAATTGATTAATTAATTTAGTTAATTATTAATTAATTTTAATTGATTTAATAATTAGATTTAATTATTTAAAATTGATTTAAAAATTCCGAAAAATAGTTTCGAGCTTTAAATATTATTTTTAAATTATTTCAAAGCCCGATAATTATTATAAAACTATTTCAAAAGCCAGATTCGGGTATTCGAACTCTGTTATTTAATTATAAAATGATTCTGAGGCCCGTTTTAATTCTGAAAAATGTTCAAAAATTCGTATTAAATACCTAAACGATCATTTTAACCCCGAATCTTCTTTGAAAAATTATTTTGATCGAATACCTTATGTGTTATGTGCTACATGCTCACTGATTGATGCGTTATATGCCTTTGTGGTTGTGGTTTGACTGTTTTAGTCATAACTTTCAATCCGTAAATCAGATTTGGGTAAAACGAAGGGTAGATAAAAGCTTATGACATCTATGTGACAATTAAAATTATATGAGCATGAATAATTGATAGATACTTGTGATGTCTAGCAGAGTCAGCAAGGTATAGAAAAGGAAACCAGTGATCCATAAATAGAATCGAAGTGTAGAAAGAAAAGGCCGGTGATTGATAAATAGAAGCAAGGCATAGAAAGAGAAGAAAAGTGATGGAAAAGTAAAACTGTTATATGGGTACGAGTAAAGTTGGAAATCATCGGTGATAAGGCAAGTACTTCTGAACCTTCTTCAAGATATATTGCAAATAATTTTGAACTATTTCATATTATGTCGCTATTATTCAAAATAAGTCATGTTTTATATTGCGAGCACTTTAAACTATTTAACCTTGAACCCTGATTCTTATTGATCTTGAGCCATAAGCCTTATTCTTCATAAACCATTGATTATTGAATTCCCAGATACGAGCCATACACATACGATACTACTCCACAAATACATATCTACCACATACTGATTCTGATATTGAATTTCTTAACAAACCAACCCTTATTCCTTATTTAACAGAAGACCAATTTTTGGAACCCTTGAACCCTTGGTCTTCTAGTTTCTGATTCTTTCCTTGATTGAAAGCCAATCTTTTTAATTTCCCTGTTATGCCTCCATGGTATTATAAATCACCATATGCTTCAAGATAAATGTTGTTTATGATTCAGCTTATTGATTTATATTGGTTATCATTTTGAATTGTTTTAGAATTGGATGGTTTTTATAAAAGTGGACCAGATTCGTGGTCGGACCAGATTCTTGGTCATAGTTGGCCAATGTGTGCCTTGGATCCAGTATATAGAGCAAAGCTGGGAGCCTTGCTCGGGGTTAGTACGTGACTGATCAACAGCCTAACCTTAGTTTTTAAAATGAAAAGTGAATATACAGTTCTAATCATTGCTTATTCAAAAACTTGATCCTTCTAAATCATTTCAGTTGGTAATTGTTTAACCTCAGTAATTGCTATTATGACTTGCTGAGCTAGTTAGCTCACTCTTGCAAATCTTTTTATGTTTTCAACAGTTGAAAAAGGAAATTGTTGGTAACAAGGATTCCCAGTTCAGTGTGTGAGCTAGGATTCCAGGTTAAGTCGGATCGAGCTAACAGGAGCTTTATATTGTAGAGGAGTTATGCAAGATTGTAAGAATGACATCATTATCGGTTGTAAGTTGAACTAGTTGGAATTTGGTACGATGTAATAAAAGTTGAGATTATGGCTTATTTTCATACTTTAACTTGTTGCAATCCGTGGTTGTATAAAGAAGGGTCAATATATTTAATACTTTATATACAAGTTTTACTATTTTGGTGTGGTTTGTGAGCCCCAAACTTCTGACCCGGGTTTGGAGGGCGTCACAGGTTGGTATCAGTGCCACATGTTATAAGTCACTGAAACAAGCCTAGATTGTCGGGAATGGATAGAGGGTTATGATTAGGATTAGGAAATAGAAAGATAGAATATCGAGTTAGTGCGGTTAAATAATAGGTTTTAATGAGATTCGTGATGAGATTGACATCCTTATCTAGCGACGCGATTTTCAGATGAGAGCGATGGAAGATTCTTTTATCCCTGGATCGTCTGATCATTCGGAGCCTTTATTCGGAAGACTATTATCTGATTCATGCCCTGCTCTTCCACCGGTGTTAGCCATGTCACTTCCTGTTGCAGCGATTGCACCTTTTCAAACTATTATCTCATCCCCTGATGCGAGGCTATCTATTCGAGAACCCCCCACATGCTGATTCTAGTTCTACCAGATATTTAGTTGTGGGCGCATCTCTTCTGTCTACTCTACATCCTATTCTATAATATCTATTTAAACTCATTTTATAAAGTAATAGCACCCATGAAGATGGATTTGAGAGCTACAGCATATGGTGAGTACATGAGATATTAAGAAATGTGAGAAAGAACCTAGAATAAGGATACGTGTATTTCCGAAGATAGCCGCTACCAGGTTATAGGGAGCTACTAATGAGTATATCACCCACGATTATCTTGTGGAATGAGCTAGATGGATCTTTAAAGAAACTTGAGAGGATTGGAAATCGAGAGTTTTCTTGAAATTAGATGACGATGTGATGACCAAACATGATACGAATAAAAGTAATATGATATAAATCAACCTTGTGTTATAAATAAATCTGATGATTACGGGATAAATTTGTTATACTTAGTAATCGTAAGAAGTAATGATGGAAGTATTACCAGTATGAAAGATTTGAGGAGAAGCTATGAATAAGATAATATGCAACGGTAACTGAAATTATTATTGACCAATGAAGGTAAAATGGACCCAATGAGGGATAGAGGATATACAGAAATTAATGAGCTTTTATTAGATTATGTTTCCAATTTGATACCTTGTAGTGATTGAAAAGAATGAAAACCAACTCATATAGTAATGACGACCAGGTGTATGATTTTCAAAATTTTAAACCAGTTTTTAAAAGTGATTTTCTTAACTTTAAAAACTTGGTTATCCAATTACTACTTGAGTTTCTTGTTTGTTGTAAGATTCAGATTATCCAGACGAATACTTGTTCTAGGAATTGGTATGGTTCGTTTAAAAGGCCAAGTGGACCCGCTATTACTGAGAAACTGTTCATCCAATTTTTGAGACGATTAGAGCACGAGGAATATGTCAATTGATGAGAAGCTGAGTACGAGCAAAGAAGATTAAGGAAATTTCTAGACCTTCTAAAGGGAGAACGTTATTAGAAAAAGAGGTGACAAGTTGAACGATTAGCAGCATAAGCGAGATTTGAAGTTATGAGTGTAAATCTCGTACGATTGCAAATAAAATCGTATACGAACATGGAAGCGTAGCGCGAAAGATACAAGACTCTGTACATGGGAATTTATTTTAATGATTGATTCAAGAAAGCAATTCAGAAAACTTTCTAAAGTTAATATATAACTTGGATTGGGATTTATTGATCGAGCAAGCGTTGAAGCTGTAAACAGATGTAATGTGGATAATGACCAATGATATCATTCTTTCATATAATTCTTATAAATCTTGAGTAAAGTATAAACTTCTTTTATGATTAGCTTTATAAGGTAATTGTTGAATTCCTTTCAAATTATTCCTTCTTCAAAATATTGTTTTCTAATTGGGACAAGCAGTGTTATGGTATGACGAATTGTCGAAATGATAAGGAGTCTGGTGTGATGCCACCTAATCATGTGCTGTGTGCCATATGGTATGAAAGACTGGCCATCTTGAGTACTAATATGGTTATCTCATTCCTATTTAAATCATTATTCATTCTTTCTTCTTAAATCCTGATTTGTTGATTCATGAATTTCTCCGATTGTTTCCTTATACTCTTATTCCTTATAGAAAGTTTCCAATCAGAATCATATACACAAACTCATTCTTGTGTAAGGTCTATCCTTTAAATGTTTTAAAAGGAAAGTAAAATGAACCTGTACAGTAGAGGGAGTTATGTGGGAAATTGCAAGCCGAAGAATGGTGGACATTTACGTGTAGAGAAGAATCATTATGCCGATAACAGGATTGCTGCGAGGATATTAAATCAAAGGCGGAAAATCTATATACATGATACGTTTCGAGTATGAGATTTTGGCGTGAATTGGAGTAATTAGAAAATCGTGTGAGGTAAATTAACTAGAAAAACAATAAAGTAAAGTTGCATGTATCAGATGAGGCAAATGATCGATTGGACAATAAAGGCGAATGAAGAAATTCTTAATAATAACCAAATAATCGAATAAAATGTTGTGAAAATGAAGCATATCTCAATCATGTGGAAGATATTTGTCATAAAGATTTAAGATTGAAGAAATGCTAGTTACGAATAAACTTTAAGTGTGTTCATCAAGGGATAGTTGGGCTTTCCCACTCAGGTAAGTGAGTTGTGATAAAATTTATGCTTGTAGCAGGGTCGGCAAAGAAGGTTCAATATGGAAAGACATAAGGGGAGATGAAGGTATGGTGGTTTGACTGCAATAATTTTTAAGATGTGAAGCTTTAAACCTAAATGAACTCATTCACAAGATTATAAGAGTGTTGGTTAAGACCAGGCATTGGTCATCAGAGGTTAAACAAGTTAATTAATAAGAACAAGTGTATATTGCCAAGGATGGACAAATTGTTAAGTAGAGAGCTTGAATTGAAACATGAGATAGAAGAATTTTAGAATAATTGGTAATTGTACTCAGTAGTGATATTCTGTTATAATCAGAAAATATGAGAAAAATATATGGTATACTAAGAATTGTTCGCTATAACCCTAATTTGAATTAGAAACATGGGTTGTACTGGTTAATATTACATGAGATGGTGAAATGGTGAGTTTGTAAAGTGAAAGTAGACTGGTATAATTGAGGGTTGATTGTTGTTTATTTGATTAATTGTGGGTGTCGGCTTGAGTCCAACTGGTATTTAATAATATAAAGGAGATGCTGCCCAAATTTTTCGGAAAGTACCCTACTCTTAAAAATGGAAAGTATACTCCTGTGTGTTATAGATATTCATGTTGATACTCCAAATAATTGAGATCTCGGTTTTTGAAAAAGGTTGTTACATCTATTTCGACTATATATAATTGGTCTTTGATTTCATTTAGCTAGTCATCACTTGGTGCAATTGACCAATTAAGTGAGTTAATTGGCTAATTTTACCAATTAATGGTCAGTTACATGAAGATCGATTCCAATTAGATTAAGTCAAATTTTGATGTGACTTTCAAATCCGAAATCAAAACAATGAGGAACTGGGGAAAAGTAAGGACGCCGATAAAATTCAGAAATTGCTGCAAATGTGTGAGTTTTTACTTGGATGAATATGCCCTTCATAATGGACAAGAGAAATAAAAATTCATTTGTATGGACAAGTGAGGAAAATGTTGTCAAAAGCTAAAGATTTAAGATGAAACAACGAGAATAAAGGAAGAAGGGAGATGGAATAAAGCAGAGATTAATAACTACACCCATATGGATTTCATTAGACAATCAAGGAGATGTTATCATTTGCAACAAAGCTTTATCAAAGGACATCTTATTTCTAAATGGTTGTGATAATCATACAATAAATGATTTGTCAAGTATTTCTGTTTTGGATAAAGTATGAGATATAGTTTCAATTCAGTTTCCGATTGATGTTGATACTTAGGTTGTTGTTAAATATCGAAAGTGGTATTAATATAGATGATTGATGTTTACTTCAGAATGAGATGTTGTGAGCATCAAAGCTCGTATTAATATCTAATTTGATATGACCACAAAATGAGTATTAATGTCAAGAGTTCGGTTTTGAATAAGCTATGGGAATAAAGAACGGAGATAGAAAAGGAAGTGGAATCAAAAGGGTGTTAAAGAAACTTCATAAGATGCCAGGAAAAGTAAATGTAGTAACAGATGCATTAATCAGAAAGGAAAGACCAAACTTGTTGATAATGTCAGAAGAATATACAAGGAATTTTAAAAGTTTAAATTGGAAGCCCGAGTTTGCAAACCTAACAAGGCAAAAATGTATAGTATGACTTTTCAGCCGGAATTGCTAGAGAAGGTAAAGAAACGTCAAGGGGAAATAATAGATCAAGATATTATCGTTAGAATATATATATATATACTCAAAATGATGATCAAGTCATTTCCAGATCTTATTTCAGAATATGGGATTCCACCAGTGACAAAATGGAAGAATGGAATTTGACAAGAAGCTCACAACCCAAGATATTCAATCCATCCATGGAGTACCAATATGTATAGAGATTTAGAGGAAAATTATTGGTGGCTAGATATGAAAAAAAATGGTGGGATAGATTAGCAAATGTTACACGTATCAAGGAGTTAAGGCGGGACATCAAAGACTAGATGGATATATTTTGCCAAGAAACGTCATGGTGATGCCACCTGGGAACCAAAGGTGAGGAAAGCGTTAATTGCATTATTATTGATAGGTTATTTAAACCTGATCATTCTCATTTATTAATAAACTTTTTATCCCATAAGTGGGTTAGTTGCTGCTTGAAGAAATGGTGGTATGTCATTAGATCAAGAAACTAATTGTAGATGATCAATATTGTGTGATGTGAGATTTGACAGGAGTATTCAGAATATACCTGTCGAACCAAAATAGTATATACCACTCCTAGATGAAGGGGCATTAAGTAAGGCGGAACTAAAAAGATAGGAATTTGGTTGAACAACGATAACTCAAGAGATTCAACCTACTCCGAAGGTATGGTACGAGACATAGATGTCAAAGAAGACTCTCTGATAATATGACATTAAGAAAGAATAAACGTTATATGTGATTAGACGTCAAGGAAAGCATTGCAGTCAGTTTCGTATGAGAACTCCTTAGAACCAAAATAAATGATAATACAGGTTAAAAATATACCGGTGATGCCTCCAGGTTAGTGTACTTTCTTTAAAATGGGAAGAGATCTTCGATTGATAAACATACTCGATTGTGCTTCAAGGAAAATAAAATATGGTGATAAGTTTGTGCGTTAGTCATATTCAGTCGAGATTTTTCTCGTTAATTCTTAACTCTGGAGTGATCTCGAGAACTTTAGGTTTCATTATATCATTCGCAGATGGATGAGAAGATTAAAAGAACGATTAAAGTGCCTCGAATGCGATTCAAATTGATTATGAACTAAGTTAATTGAATAAAGGAACATGTGGGAATGGGGTTCAATAACCAGTAGCTATTGCAAACGTTCACGAGCACGAATTACTAGAATTACAAAGAAAAGATAATTAGTAAGCATTATGCTGGTCCTTCTGAGACAGTAAAATAGTCAGGATAAGTGTAAGTAAGTTGGATTCACCGCCACACGTTTAGCAAATTCATACGGTATTTATACGTGTATACTCAAGATAAGTAATTTAGCTCCATTATATATAAAATGGAGACTTGAGTTGAGTTATATAAGCAAAAGATAAAATATGAGGTCAACGAGAGGTTGTTAAGTAATGATTGATGCTGCGAGTAAAAGTTTATGAAAGTTGTAAGGTTGAGAGATCAACCTGAGAAAATGAGAGTGAGATACTTGAAGGTATCACTATCTGATCCTTAGAGTGATTCTGAGGACAGAATCCTTTTAAGGGGGAAGGATGTAAAATCTGGGAGATCGCGTGTAATTATTTTTATTAATAAAATTTTTTATATGATTATTATGTAATTTTTGGTGAATTATCTGATGATTGGTGTGAATATGTGAATGCTTATATGTGATACAGTATAAGTATGTTAATTTTAATATGTCCAGAATAAAATATAGATAATTAAGGTATATTTCTGGCAATCTTTGGAGTGTTATATGATTTTATAATGATTTATGAATTTATTAATTAATTTCTGAATAATTATAAAATTATTTTATAAAGCCGGTAATCATCCGACTTCAACCGTTTTTACGTTTTAACAACCCGAAACACTTCTGAAAACTCCTTCCTAACCTAATTTGGTAATTCCAGACATTTTCCATGTTTTGACTTTTTCGATCCGAATTACGGTTTGACCCGTGCGCGGCCCTTCGCAAGATTTTCGATACGATAATCATTTCTGTAAATCATTGAAACCCGTATTCTGAAAAGAAGGGATATTATTACGTTACTTTCATATAAAGTATTTTATAATAAGCCCGGTTTGGATAATTATCCAATACCGGTATCAAATCGGATCGTTTTTCAGTTACTTAGCGGCTAGGTAACTAATTTAACGATCCAAAATGATCCAAAATGAACCAATATTCCAAAAATATATATATCCCTTTTATCATTTCATTTTATTCGTATAATCAAAATCAGTCAATAAAACCCCGTAAAATACAGAGAAAATGCCGAATTGATATTGCGTTCTTGAGAATCAAATATACGAACGAAGGCGTTATCGAACTCCGATTCGGGCGTACAACATATCAAAACGAAGCTCTCGAAAAGTCCTTTCATAATAAATCATCCGTTTTATGCAGGAATCAAGGTATTTTTCTTATTTATTTGTTTTATTTTAAATTAATTAAAAATTAAATTATGAAATTTTGTTCTTGATGTTGTTTGTGTGATTTGATGGCATAATCATGTAGATAATTTTCTCCTGATCATTTTGATATATTTTATGTCAAAAATAGAGGTCAATAACATGGTGAAAATGGGGTTTGATTCTGTTAAAATTCGAATTATGTTTTTTTATTATTATTTGAATGTTCTTAATTCGATTTGGGGATTTTGTTTTGGTTGATTCTGGGTTCGAGTAAGCAGTACCGGTGAGTAGATCGTTTATCAACGATTCATTTCATGTATGTAACTTCGGTGTTGGCTTCTCAGATTGACTCGTAGGAAAAACTCGTGTTCACCGGCTTTAATTGCGATTCTCGCCGGATTTCGTGTCGGAATTGTTTTCTGTTGTGTTTGATGATGCTAATGGCTTCCTGGAAGAGTTTAGAATTCAAACCACACCAGAATCAGACCAAACGATCAGGTTTTGATCATTGTCGGAGCCCTGCCGGAAAATTCTCCGGCCGCCATAATCTGCAGTTCATCCGGCCGGGTTCTGGGTTTTCTTCCTGACCCGTTTACCAAATTAACCGACCCGGTTTTGATCTGTAAATGCCAAGTGTGATTTCCTAAAACCTGTTCTCGATTTTTATTTTAAAAATAAATCAAAAATCTAATTCTTTTATTCTAAACATTTCTTTTAATTATTAACCTAATTCCAAAATATTTATTTAATTATTTATAATTCAGAAAATTCTTTTAATTATATATTTACTTAAAAATAAATCGAAATTATTTTATTAATTAATTTTAATTAGTTTTTAATTATTTTAATTAATCGATTAATTTATAATTAATTGATTAATTAATTTATTTAATTATTAATTAATTATAATTGATTTAATATATTGATTTAATTATTTAAAATTGATTTAAAAATTCCGAAAAATAGTTTCGAGCTTTAAATATTATTTTTATATTATTTCAAAGCCCGATAATTATTATAAAACTATTTTCAAGCCAGATTCGGGTATTCAAACTCTGTTATTTAATTATAAAATGATTCAGAGACCCGATTTAATTCTGGAAAATGTTCAAAAATTCGTATTAAATACCTAGAAGATCATTTTAACCCCGAATCTTCTTTGAAAAATTATTTTGATCGAATACCTTATGTGTTATGTGCTACGTGCTCACTGATTGATGCGTTATATGCCTATGTGGTTGTGGTTTGACTATTTTAGTCATAACTTTCAATTCGTAAATCGGATTTGGGTAAAACGAAGGGTAGATAAAAGCTTATGACGTCTATGTGACAATTAAAATAATATGAGCATGAATAATTGATAGATACTTGTGATGCCTAGCAGAGTCAGCACGGCATAGAAAAGGAAACTAGTGATCCATAAATAGAATCGAAGTGTAGAAAGAAAATGCCAGTGATTGATAAATAGAAGCAAGGCATAGAAAGAGAAGAAAAGTGATGGAAAAGTAAAACTGTTATATGGGTACGAGTAAAGTTGGAAATCATCGGTGATAAGGCAAGTACTTCTGAACTTTCTTCAAGATATATTGCAAATATTTTCGAACTGTTTCATATTATGTCGCTATTATTCAAAATAACTCATGTTTTATATTGCAAGCACTTTAAACTATTTAACCTTGAACCCTGATTCTTATTAATCTTGAGCCATAAGCCTTATTCTTCATAAACCATTGATTATTGAGTTCCCAGATACGAGCCATACATATACGATACTACTCCACAAATACATATCTACCACATACTGATTCTGATATTGAATTTCTTAACAAACCAACCCTAATTCCTTGTTTAACAGAAGACCAATTCTTGGAACCCTTGAACCCTTGGTCTTCTACTTTTTGATTCTTTCCTTGATTGAAAGCCAATCTTTTTGATTTCCCTATTATGCCTCCATGGTGTTATAAATCATCCCATGCTTCAAGATAAATGTTGTTTATGATTCAGCTTATTGATTTACATTGGTTATCATTTTGAATTGTTTTAGAATTGGATGGTTTTTATAAAAGTGGACCAGATTCGTGGTCAGACCAGATTCGTGGTCATAGTAGGCCAATGCGTACCTTGGATCCAGTATATAGAGCAAAGCTGGGAGCCTTACTCGGGGTTAGTGCGTGACTGATCAGCAGCCTAACCTTAGTTTTTAAAATGAAAAGTGAATATCCAGCTCTAATCATTGCTTATTCAGAAACTTGATCCTTTTGAATCATTTCAGTTGGTAATTGTTTAACCTCAGTTATTGCTATTATAACTTGCTGAGCTAGTTAGCTCACTCTTGCAAATCTTTTTATGTTTTCAACAGTTGAAAAAGGAAATTATTGGTAACGAGGATTCCCAGTTCAGTATGCGAGCTAGGATTCCAGGTTAAGTCAGATCGAGCTAATAGGAGCTTTATATTGTAGAGGAGTTATGCAAGATTGTAAGTACGACATCATTATCGGTTGTAAGTTGAACTAGTTGGGATTTGGTACGATGTAATAAAAGTTGAGGTTATGGCTTATTTTCATACTTTAACCTGTTGCGATCCGTGGTTGTATAAAGAAGGGTTAATGCATATAGTACTTTATATACAGGTTTAACTATTGTGGTATGTGTTGTGAGCCCCAAACTTCTGACCCGGGTTTGGAGGGCGTCACAATACCTTATAGGTCGATATGTGTGTTGGGTGCCCTATTTGTTTAGTTGGATATGCTTTGGCATACCGGTGTTGCTCTGCGGCTGATCACCAGCGGCAACACACCGTCGTTCGAGGGTTACAATCTAAATTATTATATTACTTTTGATAATCTTATAAGGAATGGTTTATCAACTGTTTCTATTTTGGATTAAAGGTAAAATACAGTTTTGATTCAGTTTCTGCTTGATGTAGATATTTAGTTTATTGTTAAATATCAAAGGTGGTATTAGTATAGACGATTGATGTTGACTTTAGTATAGGATGTTGTGGGCATCAAAGTTCGTATTGATATCCAATTTGATATGACAATAAAATAAGTATTAATTTCAAGAGTTTGATTTTGAATAAGGTTTATGATTCAGTCCATAATCACTGTTTCATGTTATTATTATTTACGATAATTCCATAAATACAGTTTTACGAGTTTTATTCTCGTCAATATTCAAAGTATTGCTGAAGCATTTCGCTCAAAAATATCAAAAGGATTTTGAATACTGAGGAATCAATTATGGGATTCCTTAACTAAATTTTCTAATTCAGCAATTATGATTTTTAAACGTTCTGATCTGATGCAGATGTCGATTTTATATCAAAACGATAATATATATGCTATAATGATCTTGCTGAGCAATTTTTCCGCTCATACTTGCCTGTTTTTAAATTTAACCTCCAGTGAGGATTAGCTAGCATTGTTTAGCTGCGTAATTCAAGAAAGCAAAGAAGAAAGCTTTTGGAAGGTGGTTGGTCCAGGGTGTGCGGACTAGTGTAAGTTCTATTATGTAAAGTTGTTTATCTTATATTATATTATAGTTGTGTATTGTATAGTTGGGCCTAGTATACTTCATTTCGAAGTTATACTGGCGGGATAGTCTTGAGATTTGAATTATTGAAAAGAGTCTTAAAAGAAAGTGAAAAATTTATTTATGGAATTTGGATATCTTGTTTCCAGAACTATAACCTGAAAAGATCTTGGTGTAGTTAGGGGTCATAGATGCTAAATATCTTCCGCTGACATTTGCTTTTCGATTAAACAGGTTATTTTGGATTGAGGTTTCATCGTGACGACCAAATCCCTTGACCCCAGATTTAGGGGATTACAGATATCTCCATTCTTCATGTGTTTAATTTGTCTTGTCGATATCTCTGAGTTCTCTAGTAGCTTTTCTTGACTTCTCGATAAGTCATTCTGGAGTTCTCGAATGACTTCTCTATAACACAAAATCTCTGACTTGTAAACTTCTTGACTTAAAATTTTATTCACAAAACAGATTTATTCAACTCCAAGCTTCTTCATACTTTCTCTGAGGCATGATCTTCATGATCTTCTTCCGGAGCTTATTCTCAGGCTTCAAACTGTTTACAGAAAAATACTCCAGTCTAGTATATTTACATTTTTATAGACTTAAGTGTTACAATACATAATGCAAACATAGATTACCATACTACTTACTTAGGGTTATCAATTTGACTTAGTCTTGTTATAGTACAAGAATGTCTTGTACAACAGCTTTATATAAAGGATTAGGTTGTGTGTTAATTCAACACAGAAAGGTAATAGCATATGCTTCAAGGCAATTAAAGTCGCACGGATAGAATTATCCTATGCATGATTTGAAATTAGCAGCGATTGTTTTTGCTCTTAAAATTTGGAGACATTATTTGTACAGAGAAAAGTGTGAGATTTATACGGATCACAAGAGATAAAAGTATATATTTATGCAGAATGAATTGATATATGAGGTAAAGGAGATGGTTGGAGTTAATTCAAGACTATGACTATACGATAAGTTATCATCCCAAAAAGGCGAATGTTGTAGCGGACGCGTTAAGCCGCAAGGAAAGATTGAATATGTTAACTTCGTCTGAAGAATTGATCAAAGAATTTGAGAAGTTGGAAATAGAGGTGCAACTTCCAGAACTTGTAAATGAAACAACGTATGTGATAAAATTTCAACCAGAAATTTTGGAAAAGATTCGATGTTGTCAAGAATAAGTGATGAACCACGAGAAAGATAAGTTGACAGAAGAAGATTTTAGAACTCAAAAGGATGAGAAAGGAATATATCATGTTGGATCGCGTATTTGGATTCCTAATATTATGGAATTAAAGCATGAGATTCTTCATGAAGCGCATAACTCGAGGTTTTCGATTCACGCGGGAGGTACAAAAATGTACAAGGACTTAGAAGAGAATTATTGGTGGCCGAGCATGAAAAAGAAATCACGGAATGGATAAGTAAATGCTACACATGTCAAAGAGTGAAAGCGGGACATCAGCGACCGAGTGGATTGCTTCCGCCACTAGACATACCTGAATGGAAATGGGAGCATATCACGATGGATTTCGTGGTAGGATTGTCAAAGACCAAGTCTAATCATGATACAATTTGGGTAATAGTCGATCGACTGACAAGTCAGCACATTTCTTGCCTATCAATGAAAGATTCTCAATGGAAAGGTTAGTCAAAATGTACTTGGATGAAATCGTGACGCGTCATGGAGTACCAGTGTATATCGTATCCGATAGAGATCTGAGATTTAACTCGTGGTTTTGGCGACAATTTCATGATCATATGGGAACTAAGTTGAAAATGAGTATGGCATATCATCCGCAGACTGACGGACAAATCGAAAGGACCATTCAAACAATCGAGGACATGTTGAGAACCTGTGTGTTGGATTTTAAAGGAAATTGGGACAATCATTTACCGTTAATAGAGCTTTTCTACAACAACAGTTATCACACAAGTATTGGCATTCCGCCCTATGAAGCGTTGTATGGAAGAAAATTCAGTTCCCCTACCTATTGGGATGAAGTTGGGCAAGAGCAAGCTGTTAGGCCCATAATTAGTGCAATAAATGAAAGAGAAAGTGGAAGTGATTCGTAAAAGGCTAGTAGCTGCTCAAGATCGACAAAGAAAGTATGTAGATGAAAATAGAAAGGATGATTTATTCGAACCTGGAGACAAAGTGTTATTAAAGATATCTCCATGGAAAGGTCTATCTAGATTCGGAAAGAAAAGAAAGCTAAGTCCCAGATATATTGGGCCATTCGAAGTATTAAAGCAAGTTGGAAAGTAGCATACGAGTTGGCGTTACCTCTGCAAATGCAACATCTTCATAACGTGTTTCATGTCTCTCTTCTCAAAAGGTATAATGCTGATGTTAGTCATGTGTTCGAGTTCGAACCAATGGAGATTTAGAAAGATCTATCCTACGTGGAATAATCTGTTCGAATTCTAGACCGAAAAGAAAAAGCACCTAGAAATAAAGTGGTGCCTCTAATTAGACTTTTCTGGATAAATCCTAAGATAGAAGAATCAACTTGGAAATTAGAAAGTGAAATGCAAGAAAAGTATCCCCATCTGTTTGTTTAGACTAGATCCTGAGGATAAAATCCTTTTAAGGGGTTAGATTATAGCGACTGGGATTTTTGTGATGCGTTTAATGAATATATTATAGTTTTGTGCTATAATTATGATTTATGTAGATCTATGTGAATAAATAAATGGTTAATTGATTATATGGTTTAAATTTTATTGTTGTATAATAGTAACTGGGAACGTAGAGTAACTCGTTCCAGTTTGATGAGTCAGCTAAGGGATTAAGCTGTGTTGTCAGGCCGTCAAGTTGAACGACACCCGTATTAAAAGAGATTGAAGTGTTTAAGAGTGTGAATGTGAAGTATATTTGATGATCCTATGTGTTTACATACTATTTGATGTGTGCATATTCGAATTCGAGATCGGTTTTTATTTTTTAAATGTTTTTAAAAGGGTTTTTAAGAATTTTATTGATCTTAAAACATTATTATATAATTATAGAAATGTGATTAAGGTATGAAATTTGCCTTATTACCTTTAAAATAGTCCAAGGGACTTTTTTAAAATATAAGTGGGATTTATTTGGAAGTCTAGGTATTTTAAAATGATTTTTATGGAGTTTAAATTCTATTATTTGGATTTATTTGAAAAATCCATAACAAATGATCTATTCACTCAATAATTTATTTAAAAATACTAGTGAAAATCTAATTTTATATTCTTTATTTCATAAACAAGAATGGTTTCATTTTCGGATTTTGTAAGATAATTTTATATTATTATAATTGATTAATGCATTAGAGAATTAGAAAAGAAAAAAAAATTCAGATTTTTTTTGCAAATTACCAAATTTCCCTTCTTGGCAATTATATAATCACCCCACTCCCTTCTTTTTTTCTTCCTTCCCCACAAACTCACTCTTCTCTCTTTTTCTCTCTCACTCCCGAACTCATCTCTCTGTCTCTCTCTCGGTATACTCTCTGTCTTCGATCCATCCCCCATTTTCCATCAATTCTTGATTCTAAGTCCATGGTTATGGAGGATTTTTCTTCCTTCATTCATTTATGTGGATGCATGTTGCTATTTTTAAGTTTTAGAAAACCCCCAAGTTGGGTTATGTTATTCTGTGGTTCGGTTTTAGTGAAACATGAAGATTTTGTGATTGCATGCTCATTTTTGGTATTTAAATCGATTCATTGTGGAGCTATGGTTGGAAACCCCGAAACGGGGCACCACCGTGCTTTGCCGCCATCGGCGGTAAGCCTCCGGGGAGCCGACGGGGATGATGGTGTACATGAGTCCGATAAAACATACAAATCCTTTTTTTTAAGTTGGTTTCCTTGCATGCATGTAGAGTTTTAGTGTTATCAATTTATAGTTAGTTTTGGTTTTGAAAGAAAATGGTTTAAATGATTAGAATATGGGTTAAATTGAGATGGATTCGTAATTTGTAGCCTTGCATGTCGAGTTGATTGGTTGCATGTTGATTTCTAAGGTTTAATTCGGTTTTGACACATGTTAGGTTCGAATTTTTGATAAAAATCGTAAGGGGCAATGATTTTTTTAAATATAATTGATGCATGTTAGTTCTAAATGGTTGCATGTAATTTTATTTAATATTGTCTTGTTGTTTGCGGTTCGAATTTTTATTATAAAAGGGGGGAATGATTGTTTGTCAAAGGTAATTGATGTTTAAGTGGTATAAGGATTTCTTGATTTGATTATGTGGTTTTGGTTCAAATTTTTGGATTAAAAAGAAAGAAATTAGTTGTTTTGTTGTCGAGTTATACGAATTGCGATTATTTGCTAAAGTATAGATCTGTAAGTATAAAAGTATGTTGTACTATGTGCTATGTGAGTATATTGTGATTATACTCGAGTATACAAGTTAAGTGTTATCACGAGTGGGGTAATCGTTAGGCTTTCTGAGAAACGTCGAGTGTTAAGTAAGTTGCTAATTAGGGATTCTATTTTGGATTGTAGATTCTGATAGCGGAGGCTTTTAGTCTAGAAGAGGAAAGATCTTAGGTTGCAGTAGCTCAGTACCCGTTAAGCAGGAAAGCAATTTAAGGCAAGTAACTCTGCCTTCTCTTATGATTCGATTATGGAGAGGATATTTTCAATGTCATGATAAAGTAGTGATTCTTTATAGTAACTGTGATAAACCTATTATTGATTTTTGAGAAACCCTGATATTAATCCTTGTCATAACTTGTTATCAAACCCTACTGATCTTTTATAATAACCCTATTAAACCCAAAATTTATTACTTTGCTCTATCACCTTGTTACCTTTTGATCTCATAAACCTAAGAGAACCTTGTTGAATCTCCTTACGTAATATTTTGATTGACCTGGATTCTTCGATAACCCGTATATCTTAATTGTATTGATCTTTTGGAACTAATCTGATCCCTGTTTATTTTTGATTCGTTCACTTTCCTTGAAATCTTGAATTGAATTTAAGAATAATTTTTGACTTGAATGAGTCCGAATGATTTTATATTCTCGGTAATGATAAAATGAACTTAGTCAACTTTTCCAACTTCCAACACAAAGGTTTTCCAAACGAATTCCTGATGGATTGGATTGAGACGTAAGAGATTAGTGGGAATAGTCCAGTCATGTAAGAGGCTAGTGGGGCTAGTCCGATATACGGCTAAGATAATACCATATGTATCATAACGACCAGATGGAGGTCGGTACGGGCTGATCACCCGTATTATAAGATGAGTATTCCAATCAAGGGTTCTTTATTGATTAATAAAAGAGAAAATGATTACATTCTTTAAGCAGTTGCTTCTTTAAAATGAAAAGAAATGAAAAAGATCGAGTTGTATCTTCATTTAAATCGTGGAATTAAGAACCCTGTTATTGTGCAATAATTTTTTTATATTGATCCTCGACACTTGATTAGATGCTTCCATTTGATTGAGAAACTCATTAAAATCCTGCTAATGATTTGTGATGAATGTCGGCTTTCACCCCATCCTGAGCCTTGATTCTTGAAAGCCCAAGCCTTCTTCATAACTCTTACTTAGCCAATTTTATATAACTGCCACCTAGAGATGAAAGTAGAATGCCTCAGATATTGATAATGATTGTTGCATTATAGAACTGTTCATATAGTTACTTGTTGAGCTTCTTTGCTCACTTATTTGCTTTGATCTAACTGTGACAGTTAAGCAAGAAGATAGCCAGACTTAGGCGCACCGCTCGCAAGAGTGTTCCTAGAGGTCTCGTTAGGGCTAAAATACGCACTAATATTCACGCAAGTATACGCGTTCGCAAGTAATATAGAATACTTTCTAGTTCATTCCCACAGAGACTCAGACTAAATTATTGTCTAATTAAACTCACTCACCAATGTATGATTACTTCTCAATGTTAAGATACTAACACTTAAAATTGTTGATTAAATATTAACTATAATTAACTACTTAATTAATCACTTAACTAACACTTTAATTTATCAATAATAAAACACTCATGAGATCACAACTTCATTATTACTTCCTTCTATAGCCATTGTTATTACCTTTAGCATGTGACAATGATGATATTAATCGAATAACACGAAACTGATAAAAGCCAACTTTCATTGTACTAATACCATTCTACCAAGCATCCACAATTAAGATAGAAGTTGAATAGCCATCAATTATGTTGAGTTCCTATATGTCTACAGAAATTGACAACACAACAATTTAAGCACAAGTTATTCCTTTTGATTACATAGGGCAAATAAAACTGTTAGAGTTACCCACTAATCATGCACAAAGTACATGAACCTACGCTAGCATGGCAAGTTCTAAATCTCAAGATCCACCGTCGCTTCACAAGAGATTAACACCCTATCTTATATGTTCGCGACGCACATAAGACGAATACGCACAACCAATACTAGATATCATACAATCATCACACACTAAAGTATTAAACAATTAACTAAAGAATTCCATAATAAATCCGTTGCAACCCCATGATCACGATTAGCCCATAATAGCACTTATCGTCATCATGGGTTCATATGAAATCATGATAAACAAACACAAGAAAATAATAACTAAACTAATTATATTAAAACAGAGTACGTCACAAGAGTAAATAAGTTCAAAGTAAGAAAACTAGCATCCAACGTTACAATAAAACAAGAATCACAAGAAGATATGCTTCCTCTTCGTTGCGGTGTGCTGAATCGGTCTTCTTCCTTATCTCCTTCGCTCCTTGCGTAAAAACACAATCTTCTTCAATCCACACTTGTGAAAACGTCTCAAATCTACTTATATAATAGTCCCATAAAACTCAGATTACATAGAAGTGGAAACCAAACAGAAGTAGAAGTCCAGAAACATTATATCTTTTTTCCCGACCCTGCGCGGCCGCTCAGCTGAGCGCCCGCTCAGCTATGCTGAGCGGCCGCTCAGACCTCTACTGGAAAAAATCTGATTTTGCTCCGTTTCTTTGCCGTAATCTGCCCGTTTCTTTCCTCTCGCAATGGTGAACACATGCCAAGGCTTATTCTTGATGATTCCTCCCCCGAAATGCAACTAATACCCTGAAATGCATAAACACTAGAAAAACGCATCAAATACACAAAATACTTGATTTCAAGACACCAATTTAAGCCATTTTAAGACGTTCTAAGTGGTATAAAATGCCACTTATCACACCCCCAAATTTAAATCGATGCTTGTCCTCAAGCGTCACAGACTCAAAAACAAATAAAAACATGCACGAATGCAATCTATATGAAAATGCAGCGATCCCCCTTACTACGATTAACCAACCAAATTGCAACATCTCAACGAATGCAGTTAGACAACTAAGATCAATAAACTCATGCAAACGGACATACAGCCAGAAACGTGGTGTGTGTAAATGCTTAAAAGATATGCTTCGGAACTAGACCAATTATTATGACTAGACTATCCTCAAGGCAATCCAATGATAATACAAAGAATAAAAAATTCTAGGCACAAAGTGATATACAAGAACTCTGGAGCTTATTACGGAATCGTGCTTTTTATTCACAACTCAAATGCTTATTTGACCGTGCAATGAGTGAGGTCCACAAAAGACTTATACAATGGTATCCATGTAACGAGCGTTAGGTTAGCGGATCCCAGACTCTAAAAGCCTTAGGTCACTAGGCACAAAGTCCCCTAAGAACTTAATAACTCGAATACCAAAGAGCACACTCTTGATCAATTATGCATAAACTAAATTTTTTTTTACTTCTGAGCAAGTGCGTTTCGCTCCATCTTGCTCAATCTTAGACTACTTGCACCATATGCGAGCCGGCTACTAGCCATTTGACGCCTAGCCACAACTAGCAACAACTTCCATATTTTTTTTTCCAAAATTTTTTCTTTTTCATGCCTTTATCACTAAGAACCTATAATCGAATTCTAAGCATAATAAGTAGAGTGACCTTGAAAATAACCAAATCATAACAACAATCTAGCCCTTACGCATTCTCTAAGACTTAGTGGACTTACAATTGTTTCTAGCATGCATATCAACCTACACGACTTAATATCACTTTAATGCTATCACTACACTCGCATCAATATCACAATTCAGTCGATAAATCATTGCAAAAGGGATCATGGTAAATGCATGAGCTACATGACATTCATAACAAAAAAACTATATGGCATAAATTATGCAACTATATGAACTAAAGTATCATGAATATGCAACTATATGACACACACACAATATTCCTTAACTACCACCCCCAAACTGAAAATCTTCACTGTCCTCAGTGAAAGTAGTAGAAAGGAACACAGGGTATACCTACTCGGAGTCATCATCATCATCACCCTCAGTGGGTGGAGTATCAGGCGGCGGGTATGCAGAGTCCTCACCAAAAACTGGCCACTGGATATCAGCTCCAAGGCCCCGAAAAGCAGTCCCTAACGCAAGGGTGAGCTCCTGAGCAAACCTGCTCTGCGTCTCATACATGGCATCCATCCGCCGTGAAAGCCTCTTATACTGGGCATCAACCATCCCAGCACCCTCCTGAGCTCTCAAAGAACCAGCCTCATCACGCCCTGGCCTAGCCATAGTAGCACCTCGTGCTGGACGCCCTCCTGGAAGACGATAACCCAGCCCATGCTCCTCAGGCTCACCACCGGTCCACTCCTGCATCCCATTCAGAGTGCCAAAATCAATCGGAGCTGCCGGCAACTGCAACTGCTCATGAGCCGGCCAGTTCACTCCCACTGCTTGGCATAGCTTCGTAACCGTGGATGCATAAGGGATGTTCATATGCTTCGCTCCCCTCAAAAACTTCAGAATTCCTTGGTAGATAAACTCACCAAGGTCCACATAGTACTCCTCATTCAGAATTCCCCACAACAACTGTGCTCTCTCAACTGTGACCTCGTGTGCATGCGAAGAAGGCAAAATATTAGCACAAATAAATGCATTCCATGCACGGGCATACCTGTTCATGGCGATCGCCGGAAAGTGACGATACTCATTAGTGCCGGTCCTGAAGGTCCAAACTGTTCCCGGTCGACAGAGAGTCGCACAAATCAAATCCAAGTCAAAATCCTCAGCATTCTTTTCATTCCAGTTCTCCTCCTCGGGCTTCCTCTCTCGCTGTCCAATCACACAACGAATCGCCGCAGGATGATAATCAACCGTCAGCCCTCGGACCACAGAAAACCCATTCTTTTCGGCCTTCACGTTCGCGTAGAACTCGCGAACAACGCTCATCGGTACCGCTTCGGGTGACTCACAAAAAGCTATCCACCCCTTCTCTGCAATCATGGGCAGCAACTCACCATCCCTCCCCGATGGTAAAAACCCCCTCTCCTTCAGAATCGGCTTCCCCAACAGCCTAGTGTACTCCTCCTCCGCGGCTCTGTCAGTTAACCGAGGCCTTGCAGCAGTACCCCTCGATGAATCAGCAGTAGGAACTGTGCTGCTGCTGTCAATAGTGCGTGCTCTCTTGGGTGCCATTGATTCGTGAATAAAAGTGTGTAAGAACTGATTTTTGATGTTTGTGAGAGAGTTTAAGTGTAGGAAGTTTTGTGGGAGATATGTAGGATAGGTGTATGTATATATAGGGTGTGGATTAGATTAGGGTTTGGGAATTAAGGGTTAAAATGATGGGGTAGTGGGAACAAATCGTGGGTTTATGGGCTAAAACTGTTTTTATGTTTTTTTTTTGTTTTTTGTTTTTTTTTCTGAACTGTAAAAAAATTCTGGTACTCGACCCCTGAGCGGTCGCTCAGCAAAGCTGAGCGGGCGCTCAGGGGGTCACTGGAATTTTTTTTCAGCCCCTGTTTTCTGATTTTTTTGTATTTTTGGATAGGTTATTAACTTCTAAGGGTTCCTGTAACAACAATTCATGTTTTGCCTCCCACGCAGCGCTTCTTTTTCGTCATTAGCTTGACGTTTCGTACCCTTCTCAAGTAGTCAACAAAATGGCACTAACCACTTCTCGGTTTGCCATGTCCCCATAGTAGTGCTTCAACCGCTGACCGTTAACCTTGAATGCTTGGTCCGGATCATTGTCAAAAATTTCCACCGCTCCATGTGGAAACACAGTTTTGACAATAAAAGGTCCAGACCACCTTGATTTCAACTTCCCAGGAAAAAGTCGGAGCCGAGAGTTGAATAGGAGAACTTGTTGCCCTGGCACAAATAACTTAGGATGTAGCTTCCTATCGTGCCACCTCTTCACCTTTTCCTTATACATTTTGTTATTCTCGTACGCTTGAAGTCGAAATTCATCAAGTTCATTAAGCTGAAGCATTCTTTTCTTACCAGCTGCATCTAAATCCAGGTTCAACTTCTTCAATGCCCAGTAGGCCTTATGCTCAAGCTCCGCAGGTAGATGACATCCATTACCGTACACCAACTGAAACGGTGACATCCCAAGTGGAGTTTTGTATGCTGTTCTGTAAGCCCAAACAGCTTCATCGAGCTTTAAAGACCAATCCTTCCTTGACGGATAAACAACCTTCTCTAGAATGCGCTTTATCTCTCTGTTAGACACTTCCGCTTGACCATTTATTTGCCGATGATAGGCAGTAGCTACTCGATGATTCACATTATAACGCTGCATCATAGAAGTGAACTTACGGTTGCAAAAATGCGATCCTTCATCACTTATGATTACTCGAGGTGTTCCAAACCTTGTGAAAATTTGCTTATGAAGAAAATTTAGCACTGCCTTTGCATCATTTATCGGTAAAGCTTTAACTTCGACCCATTTTGAGACATAATCGACTGCCAGCAAGATGTATTGATTATTGCAAGACGAGATAAAAGGCCCCATGAAATCGATTCCCCACACATCAAAGACCTCGACTTCAAGTATCACATTTAATGGCATCTCATCCTTCCTTGACAAATTTCCCACTCTTTGGCAACGATCATACCTTAAAACAAACTGATGAGCATCCTTGAACAAAGTAGGCCAAAAAAAACCTGCTTGCAGAATACGAGCTGCCGTCTTCTCACCACCATAGTGTCCACCATAAACCGTGGAATGGCAGTCTCGTAATATCCCCTCCGTCTCACAGAACGGAATACATCTCTTGATGATCTGGTCAGCTCCATGTCTAAACAAATATGGTGCATCCCACATATACCACTTCACCTCATACAGAAACTTCTTCTTTTGAGCGGATGTCAAATTAGGAGGCATTATATTGCTGACGAGATAGTTTACAATATCTGTAAACCATGGTTCTTCCTCCTGAATTACAAACAACTGCTCATCCGGAAAAGATTCATTGATTAACATCCTATCTTGTGAAGTAGAATCGGGATTCTCCAACCTAGAGAGATGGTCAGCTACTTGATTCTCAGTACCTTTTCTATCTTTGATCTCTAACTCAAATTCCTGAAGTAAAAGCACCCAACGAATGAGTCTCGGCTTCGAATCCTTCTTGGAAACCAGATAGCGAATAGCCGCATGATCAGTGAATATTGTTACTTTCGTACCAAGTAGATAAGATCGAAACTTCTCAAAACCAAAGACTATAGCCAAAAGCTCCTTCTCAGTAGTGGTGTAGTTCAATTGGGCACCATTTAAAGTCTTACTTGCATAGTAGACCACATGGAAGAGGTTTTTCTTGCGCTGTCCCAGAACTGTACCTACCGTATAATCACTCGCATCACACATCATCTCAAATGGTTCTGTCCAATCTGGTGCTGTAATAACTGGTGCAGTGATCAAACTCTTCTTGAGAGTCTCGAATGCTTCCAAACATTCATCATCAAATTTGAAAAGCACATCTTTCTCAAGCAAATTGCACAACGGCTTAGATATCTTTGAAAAGTCCTTGATGAATCGCCGATAAAAACCCGCATGACTAAGAAAACTACGGATTCCTTTCACAGAATTCGGTGGGGGAAGATTTTCAATGACTCCCACCTTGGCCTTGTCCACCTCCAGACCCTTGCTAGAGACCTTATGCCCAAGGATAATGCCTTTACGCACCATAAAATGACATTTCTCCTAATTGAGCACCAAATTAGTTTCCACGCATCTTTTGAGTACGGCGCGCAGATTATTCAAACATTCATCATATGAATGTCCAAAGACGGAGAAGTCGTCCATGAACACTTCGACGTTATTTCCAATCATGTCAGAGAATATAGCCATCATACATCTCTGAAAAGTGGTCGGGGCGCCACATAACCCAAACGAAACTCTGCGAAAAGCAAACGTGCCAAATGGACAATTAAAGGTAGTCTTTTCCTGATCCTCTGGTGCAATACAAATCTGATTATACCCGGAATAACCATCCAGAAGACAAAAATACTCATGACCCACCAATTTGTCAAGCATCTGATCAATAAATGGAAGAGGGAAGTGATCCTTCCTTATGGCTTTGTTTAATTTTCTATAATCCATGCATACTCTCCATCCTGTAACTGTTCGAGTAGGGATGAGCTCATTCTTTTCATTTGCGACCACAGTGATACCTCCTTTCTTAGGTACACATTGTATGGGGCTCACCCACGAGCTGTCAGAAATAGGATAAATGATGCCTGCATCCAGCCATTTCAGAATTTCTTTCTTCACCACCTCCTTCATGATGGGATTCAGTCTTCGCTGCTGTTCCACAGTTGGCTTACTACCTTCCTCTAGCAGAATTTTATGCATACAATATGAAGGACTTATCCCCTTGATGTCTGCTATGGTCCATCCTATAGCCGATTTGAATTCTCTCAAAATCCTTAAGAGCTTGTCTTCCTCACTACCTGAAAGGTTAGATGAAATAATAATAGGTAACTTAGATGAATCACCTAAAAAGGCATACCTCAAGTGTTCAGGTAATGGCTTGAGCTCCAAGGTAGGTGCTTCCTCTATTGATGGTTTGAGCTTCCCTTCAGCATTCTTAAGGTCAGAAGTACCAAGAGATTCAAATGGTATGTCCAGCTTTCGCTTCCAGGGAGAAGCGTTCAGATATTATAATTGCTCGTTGCCATCTTTATCATCGCTGTCAAAATCCCCCACTAAGGCCTTTTCCAATGTATCAGACAATAGCATGCGATCGAGTTCCGAAGTAACCGCAGAATCAATCACATCCAATTTTAAGCACTCCTCATCTTCTGTAGGGAATTTCATTACCTTGAATATGTTGAAGGTCACATCCTGATCTTGGACCCGCATAGTAAGTTCACCTTTTTGCACATCTATCAAGGTACGACCAGTTGCCAAGAAAAGCCTTCCCAAGATTATGGGAATCTTCTTATCTTCCTCAAAATCCAGAATAACAAAATCTGCAGGAAAGAAGAGCTTATCCACCTTGACGAGCACATCCTTAACTATGCCCCTTGGGTAAGTAATGGAACGATCAGCCAATTGTAGTGCCATGTATGTGGGTTTTGGATCAGGCAGATCCAGCTTTTTAAAGATCGACAACGGCATCAGATTAATGCTTGCTCCCAAATCACAAAGGCACTTGTCAAAAGTCAGATTGCCAATGGTGCAAGGAATGGTGAAGCTTCCTGGATCTTTCAGTTTTGGTGGTAACTTTTGCTGCAGAACAGCGCTGCATTCTTCCGTGAGAGCAACGATTTCAAGGTCATCCAGTTTCACCTTCCTTGAAAGAATAGTCTTCATAAACTTCGCATAACTAGGCATTTGTTCCAGAGCCTCAGCGAAAGGTATATTGATGTGAAGTTTCTTGAACACCTCCAGAAACTTTCTGAACTGTCTATCCAGCTTTTGTTGCTGCAATCTCTTAGGAAAAGGTGGTGGAGGATAGAGCTGTTTCTCCCCTGTATTAGCCTCAGGCAGAGTGTGTTCAACAGTAGTCTTCCTTGGTTCCGCCACTTTCTCCTTTTGCTTAGATTCTTCATCTCTAATTTCAGCTTCTCCTTCTTTTGCCTTTTCAGCATCAGCCACTTTTCCAGACCTTAAGGTAATAGCCTTGACTTGCTCTTTAGCTTCCTTCCTGCCTGGTACTTCCGTGTCACTGGGAAGAGTGTCAGGTTGACGATTGAGCACTGCATTGGCTAATTGACCGATTTGATTTTCCAAGGTCTTGATAGAAACCGCCTGACTCTTGCACAATAGCTTAAGTTCCTCAAAATCAGCACTAGTAGGTGCAGCTGTACTTCCCTGTTGAGGATATGATTGCCTTGTAGCATACTGCTGTGGTTGCTGGAATCCAGGTGGGTTAAACTATTTACTCACTCCTTGCTGATATGGTGGCTGAATAGCATTCTGATTATTCCCCCAGCTGAAATTTGGATGATTTCTGTTGTTAGGATGATAGGTCGCTGGCACAGGCTGCTGTTGTTGCTGATAATTATTCACATACTGAACAGATTCGTTGACAAGAAAACACTGATCCGTAGCATGAGAACCTGCACAAAGCTCACAAACCATAGCTATTTGATTAACTCCATATGTAGCCAGAGAATCAACCTTCATTGATAGCGCTTGGAGCTGGGCTGCAATAGCGGTGGCTGCATCAACTTCCAGAATACCTGCTACCTTGCCTGGCGTCATCCTCTGAGTTGGGTTTTGATGCTCATTTGCAGCCATTGTCTCTATAAGATTATACGCCTCAGTATAGCTTTTAGCCCATAAGGCGCCTGCAGCTGCTGCATCGAGCATGGGCCGAGATTGGGACCCAAACCATTACAGAAACCAGTGATCACCATCCAATCCGGCATTCCATGATGTGGGCATTTTTTCAACATTTCCTTGTAGCGTTCCCAAGCCTCGCACATAGATTCTGTAGGTTGCTGCACAAACTGAGTAAGAGCACTCCTCATAGCAGCAGTCTTTGCCATCGGATAAAACTTCACCAGAAACTTTTGCGCAAGATCTTGCCACGTAGTGATGGATCCAGCTGGTTCAGAATGTAACCAGTCTTTAGCCTTGTCCCTCAGTGAGAATGGGAAAAGCCTCAACTTGATAGCCTCATCAGTCACGCCATTATACTTAAAAGTGCTGCAGATCTCGACAAAATTCCTTATATGCATGTTGGGGTCTTCAGTTGCCGCTCCTCCAAAAGAAACAGAATTCTGCACCATCTGATTAGTGCCCGGCTTGATTTCAAAGGTGTTAGCTTGAATAGCCGGATGAAGGATGCTTGACTGAATGTCATGAATTTTAGGCCAAAAAAAATCCATAAGAGCTGGATCAGCTTGAACAATACGATCTCCCATGTTTACTGGTTCTTTCTGCTTAGTTCCTGAATCCGAATCCTCAAAATCTAACTTCTCCGGAATATCAAGAACTTCGTCTGTCTCCTCAGCTGTATCTAAAGTCCTCTTGCGAGCACGAGAACGAGTTTGCATAAACGCTTGCTAAAGTACCTGAAACACAACCGGAAAAAATAAGTAACTACTACGTCCTAATCACTGAGTCCTAATGACCAAAGATGGTAAGTACATAAACTAAACAAATACGCCGAGTCCCCGGCAGCGGCGCCAAAAACTTGTTAGGGCTAAAATACGCACTAATATTCACGCAAGTATACGCGTTCGCAAGTAATATAGAATACTTTCTAGTTCGTTACCACAGAGACTCAGACTAAATTATTGTCTAATTAAACTCACTCACCAATGTATGATTACTTCTCAATATTAAGATACTAACACTTAAAATTGTTGATTAAATATTAACTATAATTAACTACTTAATTAATCACTTAACTAACACTTCAATTTATCAATAATAAAACACTCATGAGATCACAACTTCATTATTACTTCCTTCTATAGCCATTGTTATTACCTTTAGCATGTGACAGTGATGATATTAATCGAATAACATGAAACTGATAAAAGCCAACTTTCATTGTACTAATACCATTCTACCAAGCATCCACAATTAAGATAGAAGTTGAATAGTCATCAATTATGTTGAGTTCCTATATGTCTACAGAAATTGACAACACAACGATTTAAGCACAAGTTATTCCTTTTGATTACATAGGGCAAATAAAACTGTTAGAGTTACCCACTAATCATGCACAACGTACATGAACCTACGCTAGCATGGCAAGTTCTAAATCTCAAGATCCACCGTCGGTTCACAAGAGATTAACACCCTATCTTATATGTTCGCGACGCACATAAGACGAATACGCATAACCAATACTAGATATCATACAATCATCACACACTAAAGTATTAAACAATTAACTAAAGAATTCCATAATAAATCCGTTGCAACCCCATGATCACGATTAGCCCATAATAGCACTTATCGTCATCATGGGTTCATATGAAATCATGATAAACAAACACAAGAAAATAATAACTAAACTAATTATATTAAAACAGAGTACGTCACAAGAGTAAATAAGTTCAAAGTAAGAAAACTAGCATCCAACGTTACAACGAAACAAGAATCACAAGAAGATATGCTTCCTCTTCGTTGCGGTGTGCTAAATCGGTCTTCTTCCTTATCTCCTTCGCTCTTTGCGTAAAAACACAATCTTCTTCAATCCACACTTGTGAAAACGTCTCAAATCTACTTATATAATAGTCCCATAAAACTCAGATTACATAGAAGTGGAAACCAAACAGAAGTAGAAGTCCAGAAACATTATGTTACGACCGGCATTTTATGTAATATTATTTGTGAATAATATTAAGTTAAATAAAAATATATTCAATGCTTGTACGTTTGTGTGAGTGAAAATTTCTGCATTTTTAAATTTGCTTTGGGTAGTATATGATTTTTCAAAGCAAGAATTTATTTAATTTCTTTATTTTTGATTTATAAGGAATATTCTAAGCTTTGGAAAAATTTTCTTTTAAAAGACATTTTGTTCACAAAATTTTGAAAATGATTTTATAAAGTCTCTAAAAATCCAAGTTATTTTATGGTATAAATTTTATAATTTTTGAACTTGTATTTTATTATATAAAAATAAATCTTTGGAAATTAGTTGCTTAATAATTATCAAATTACATGATTACCCTTGCATGCAAACTCTCTTCTAATCAACCAAGGGGCAAGGAGGGCAATTCCAACCCCACTCACTTTCATTTTACTAGCCACATTACTATTTTGTCCTTGCATGCAAATCTACCTAACTAAGATTGGAAGGTTACTATTGTAATTTCTCTCATCCACTCACTTATGGGCAAATAAAAACCAAGTAAACATGACAAACACACCACTTTCACTCCACCATTTCCACACTTCTCCTCCCTCCTTCCTCTCCTCTCGGCCCTCCCCCTCTCCTCTCGGGTTTTTAGCCGAAAACCTACCCCCTCCCCTTTTCTTCATTCCACAATCAAGTTTCCACCTTCCATACAAGTAAATATTACTTCCTATATCATGATCATTCATATTTCAAAGAGTTTTGAGTAGAAAGTTTAAGTTTAAGGGTTGCATGTAAAGGTTTTAGTGAAACTCAAAATACAATCTTGATTCTTATGGATTTAAGGTTGTTTTCGAGAGGACTACAATAAATGGATAAGTGCCAAGTCTTGAGAAGGAAACTCTTGATGATTTAATGGCCATTTCCATCCATTTCATTCGGCCATGACCATATGGGAGCCGAATGAATGGTCCTTGAAATCATTCTTGTTGTTTTGTTCAATTTTTGCATGTTTATGTGATAATGACTTGAATTTTGTGGTGAAAATTTGATAAAACTCCTTGCATGCTAAGTGATCATCTAGGTATACCTTATGCTAGGCTTGCATGTCAATTTTAAGATGGAATATATGTAGAAAATATGTTATTTTGGTTTGAAAAACCCGAAGGCATGCATGCATGTGGAATTCTCTTAGTTTGTTGTAAGATTTTGATCATTTGGAAAAGATTTTGTTAGTGAGCCTTAATTTCAGTAGGAATAATGTGATAATATTGATTTATGCTTCTTGTTGCATGGTAATAAATTGTGGTTATCTTTTATAAAAAATATATATCTTGTTGTTTCAAAAGCATGAAGGTTTGCGATTTGTTAAGAGTAGTCTCTTTTGTTTTGCCATAATTGCACCTTAGGTAAGGATGATCTCACCAAGGTTATTTTGAGAAAAAGGGAGTTAGTTCAGTAGAATACCAAGTATAGGTCTTGGTTTAAGTATTTAGTTGTTGTTAGTTGGGTTTGTCAAGTCAAAACCTTGGAAAATGAGAAGTTATAGTTTCTGCAGAAAAATCAGTTTAGTACCCTGAGGTTTAGAGTGAGTTTTGACCATGTCATTGATGGGCACTTTGAGGCCCAAGCCACCAGAAGTTAGTATGGGGAGTATATAATAGGTTTTAGGAGTTGGTTGGAGGTTTGCATGTCATTTGGTTAGGTGCACAAGTAGAATAACAAAATCTGTCCAGCAGGGGACAGTTTTGTTGCAACTTAGAAATAGGGAGATTTGGCCATGTCATGGGTAGGCCCTCATTAGGCCCAATTGGGCCTTAGTTAGAGGGTATGTCAGAGAAGTTTTTCCAACCATAGTTCATAGGATATGAGCTAGAACCATGTGTCACAAGTTAATTCAAGTCAGGGCATTTTCTGCCCAGAAAAACAGGGGAACCTTGGACTTTTAGCTTAGGCCCAAGAAGGCCCAAGCCAGGCCTTTGAGCCACATCCAGCTTATGAGATGCCCTTAGGTCAGGAGAGTCTTGTGTAAAAATTTTGAAGAAAAACTTGTAGTTTAAGAGTGTCTAATGCACTCAAGAAACCTTAGTTACCATTCTGAAATTTGCACCAGTAAGCACTTTCACTTATCACATAGTTTTAGGACACTTAGAAGTGAGTATTAGGTCGACCACCATAGTTGTAGGATAGTATAAGGTCAGTAGAGCAAAAGGCACAAGTGAGGGTCAATAGGTTTTGGATAATTTAGGAAAGGCACATTGAGTTAGGAAGCCCAAATTCGAAGACTTCGTTTAGTTAGCGACCAAGTAACTTAAGTGGTGAGTCGAGATCATCCAAGCCTAGTGTGGCATTATGGTGTATAGGATGTTATTTGGTATTAATATACGATATGTGATTATGTGGCTACGTGTGTACATTTAAAAATATAAATGTTGGATATGAATTAAGTGTGTATAGGCCTAAGTGCCATCCATGTTTAATTTCGGGTTGTAAATAGGTTAAGATGGAAAGAATATATTATAATGAGGATTATTATTATTTATGTAGGATCTCGAGACGAGGGAAAACTTGCCATAAAAGTCGAGTGAAGCTCCGGTTGTTGCTCCTACCAGTCAGACCAGACCAGTCTATCTCAAGGCAAGTGATTCAACTTGACCTTCGTATTTGCTGTAAACAGTTCATATATATATATCGATGCGATTATCCTGAGTCATTTTGATGTATTTAAATTAAGCGTATCTTTTGTTTATCTTTGAGTTACATAGAGATGCCATGAACCCTCGAGTACATATTGCAAGTAGTTCAAAAGTCCTTCATGATAGTTTAATGCCATGATAAATTAGAGATGCGTTATAATATCTTATTGATCCTTTTGTTTATCATGCTATTGATCCCTGAGAAATCTTGATGTTGCACCCTGATGCTTTGATTCAACTCTTGAAATAACCTCGATAGAAACTTTATCTTGATACCTAAAAGCCAATCATTTCTTAAATACATTCATGATTGCTTGATAACCCTATCCTTACCCTAAAGCGTGATACCCTGTTATATACTGAGCTGATGATCGCTTTCTTTATATTTTAACACCTTTATCCTATTGGAAACAGTGATGCCTATCTTTTGATGTTCTAATACCTATATCTTGTCTACAACCGTTGCTTTAAGCCTAGTTTGGCATTACTCTTTCATCTTATCCAATAGCCTGGCTTAATTTCCTTGTCTAAGTTCTTGTTTATGGAAACCTCTCAATTACCCTAATATAGTAAAGTCTAGTAGATCATGGCCCCGAGATTTAGTGTCATATTTCCAGTGTTTCAAGTTGATCTATAATCCCTTGATAAAAATAATTACAGTCGAAGGAAATTTTGTCATAAATCGGCATCAGTTTTTAAAATGATTAAAACGTGGATTTTTCAGTCCCAAAGGGGGACAAATGTTTTCTTGAATGGTGGATCTGGACTGAGACGCGAGTCCTTTCCACACTTATATTAGGCTTAAAAGTTGCCTAGGGATTCCCAATAATGTTTTAGAACCCAGCGAGGTTCGGGATTACTTCGCGGCTGATCACCGGCTGTAATCCGTAGCGTCATAAAATGATTTTGATTAAGAATGGTTTTAAAGTTTGTTTTGATGCAAGCAAAATGATGCCAACTCACATAAGTTTTATCTCTCGATTATCATTGATTATGTCATTCCATTGTCATTCCTAAAGGTATATCTCGATTTATGCTTTGCGTTGTATTGTTAGCACTTGTTGAGCTTTTGGCTCACTTCTTGCTTTACCCTGATATTACAGCTAGCAGCCATGGTTAGATTCAAGCAGACTGCCCGTAAGACCTGTGATGCTGATGCTTATGTTCGAGCTCAGGTAGAATAAGTAATAATAGTTGTGTGAGGACTCGGTATTTGTAATCAGATGTAATAGTTGGTAGTGTTGGGCTGTTCCAAACCCTAAACTGTAAGATCTTGGATTTTGGTTGTGTAATACTCATTAAAATGATGTAATAGCTATAATTATTTTGCTATTTAAGTTGGGGGTGTGACAGGTTTTGGTATCAGAGCTACGGTTTAGAGTCCCTGAACAGCCCAAATAGGTTATAGGACTTGTGAGTAGGTTATAGATACTATGCGAGAGAGTAGGTAAAGTAAATTATTATTAATACTCCTCTTATTGGTTGTCAGCAAAGGGCGCATTCCTCGTCATCCTCTGGGTCGGACGACACTATTGCTTTCTCCGTGTATGCTGAGTTGAGGCGCGAGTTCGACATGCTTCAGGGCAAGTACGACCGACTGATAGACCGACTGAAGAACGTGTATCCGGACAGCCGAAACTACGAAGGGAAGCCCAAGGAGCAGATGATTGCGAGACTTGAGACCTTGGTTGGGTACGTCAACACTAAGCTTGAGGAGATGCCAGCACACCGGGACCGTACCAGCCAGTATGTCATTCAGATGGTGGCGGATGAGCTCCAGAGCATTGTGAAGACACTTCGAGAGGAAAAGTCTACCAAGCCCCGTTCAGATGGAGTGGAGCCTTAGTTCTTTCCATTTACCTTTCATGTTGTTGTACCATCAGACTCTATGGAATCCCCAGTTGTTTCCGTCTTTCCTTTAAATAAGCCTGTTATTTCTAGAATCAGACTATGTCCCAATCCTATGTACTGTGACCTTTAAAATTTCAATAATTATGTGCTATTGTTCCATCTGCTCTCAACTGTTATTTTATGTTTTGTCATCATATCTGGAAACTTGACCCCATATGTAAACAAGAATGCCATGCGATACCCTCGAATCATTTTATCATTCATATTTGTTATGACACAACTCTTATTTCAGGATCATGCCTCCCAAAAAGAAGAACCCAACAACCACCTTCACCACAGACCCAAACATTCTTCGACTACTGGAAACCTTGCAACAGCAAACCAATGCTATAGCTCAACAACAACTAACTCTTCAACAACGAATTGAAAACCAAGATGACCGTGAGCCACACCAACCACCTGAACCACCAGTACCACCAAGACAAATTGTCACTTTCAAGGCTTTTCAGAGTGTGAATCCACCTGTATTTCATGATACCACTGATCCAGTGATAGCAAACACCTGGATCAAGGAGATGGAAAGGGCTTTTGAGTTGGTACAGTTAGGAGACGATCAGAAGACACCGTATGCCACTTACTTCTTGAAGGGAGAAGTCATCTATTGGTGGGAATCAGTAAAAGCTATGGAAGTCACTCAGCAGGTTTCTTGGGAGAGATTTAAGAAGTTATTTCTGGACAAGTATTACCCTAAGTACATGCAGAATCAGATGGAGCTAAAAATTTTTTGAGTTAAAGCAAGGGAACATGACTGTACTGGAATATGAGAAGAAGTTCACTGAGTTGTCAAGGTTTGTGACAAAGTATACCAGCACTGAGGAAGAAAAGGCAAAGAAATTTCAGCAAGGATTGGAGCCTTGGATCAGAGATAGGGTGGCTATGTTTGAGCTTGAAACTTATGCGGGAGTAGTACAGAAAGCTGCTCTGATTGAGAATAATGGGATGCAGTCAAGGAAAGAGAGGGATAACAAGAAGAGGAAGGTTCCATTTTATGGAGAAAAGTCTGAAGCTGGAAATTCGCAAGATCGGAATGTAAAGAGGATTGGTTTCCAGAAGGGCGGAAATTTTCAAAGGAAAGGAAATTTGGGCAAAAGGCAAGAATCAAAAGGGAACAATCAGGCAGGCCAAGGGCAAGTTGGAGAAAACAGGTTCCAGAGGCCAGAATGCAAGCACTGTGGAAGAAGGCACCCCGGAGTATGCAATAAGCTGAGTATGACCTGTTATAGGTGCAATCAGAAGGGACATTTGGCAAATGAGTGCAAGATGCCGAAGCCAGGAGTTACGTGCTACAAATGTGGGAAGACTGGACACATGGCTAGGGAGTGTAAGGCAACAGGACCAGTCAGAGCTCTGATGAACGTGGCAAGTACCAGTGCAAGCGTGCCAGCTGAGGTATTGGCATTACCTCCACCACCCGCACCAACCCCGCAAGCAACAGCAAGGACATTTGACCTAAAGATGAAAGATGCTGTTCAGAATTCTGAGGTGATAGCAGGTACACTTTTACTCAATAATGTCAAAGCCAAAGTATTGATTGATTCGGGAGCCACAAGATCTTTCATATCAGAATCTTTTGTTGATAAGATCCAATGTGGTAAAACGGTTATGAGTGAGGTAGTAAATGTGGTAATTGCGAACCAAGAGAAGATTCCTGTGAATCAATTTTGTCCAAAATGTGAGATTGATATTTCGGGATATAAGTTCTCGGCCGACTTGATACTCTTCAAGCTGGGAGAGTTTGATATAATTTTAGGAATGGATTGGTTAGGAGAGAATAGCGCTCAGATAAATTGTAAGACCAAGAGAGTGTATTTAAAGACGAAGAGTGGAGAGAAGGTAGTATTTAAGGGACAGAGGCAAGAGCGACTATTTCTTACAATTATTCAGGCTAAGAAGTTACTTAGAAAAGGTTGTGAGTCGTTCCTAGCATATGTAGTGGATTCAGAGAGAGGCAGCCCCAGCATGGAAGATATTCCTGTAGTTAATGAGTTCCCCGATGTGTTTCCCGACGAACTACCAGGCTTACCACCAGATCGACAAATTGAGTTCGAGATCAACCTTGCTCCAGGCACGGAACCAGTTTCAAAGGCTCCGTATAGGATGGCACCAGCAGAAATGAAAGAGTTGGCGAGCCAGCTACAAGAATTATTGGATAAGGGAGTGATACGACCAAGTACGTCGCCATGGGGAGCACCTGTTCTCTTTGTGAAGAAGAAAGATGGGAGTATGCGTCTATGCATAGATTACCGGGAGTTGAATAAAGTAACGATCAAGAACCGCTACCCGCTACCAAGGATAGATGACCTTTTTGATCAGTTAAAGGGAGCAAAATGTTTTTCGAAGATTGACTTGAGATCGGGATACCACCAATTAAAGATCAAGGAAGAAGATATTCCCAAGACCGCATTTAGGACCAGATATGGGCATTATGAATTCCTAGTAATGCCGTTTGGATTGACCAACGCCCCGGCCGCATTCATGGATCTGATGAATCGAGTATTTAAGAAGTATTTGGATAAATTTGTCGTGGTATTTATTGATGACATCCTTATTTATTCTAAATCGGAAGAAGAACATATGCAGCATCTCTGGATAGCATTGGAGATACTCCGACAAGAGAAGTTGTATGCCAAGTTTACCAAATGTGAGTTTTGGTTAAAGGAAGTTCAATTTTTGGGGCATGTTATTGGAAATAATGGAATTAAAGTGGATCCGGCGAAGATTGATGCAGTTATGAGTTGGGAGAGGCCAAGGACTCCTACGGAAGTGCGAAGTTTTCTAGGATTGGCCGGATACTATAGAAGATTCGTCAAGGATTTCTCGAAGATCGCCACACCATTGACCAAGTTAACCAGAAAGAATCAAAAGTTTGAATGGAGTGCAGAATGTGAAAATAGCTTTCAAGAGTTAAAACAGAAGTTGGTAACAGCTCCGGTGTTAGTACTTCCAGATGATCAAGGGAATTTTGTAATATTCAGCGACGCTTCACATAAGGGTTTGGGTTGTGTGTTGATGCAACACAGTAAGGTAATAGCATATGCGTCAAGACAGTTGAAGCCGCACGAGTTAAAGTATCCGACGCATGACTTGGAACTAGCCGCCATAGTGTTCGCACTCAAGATTTGGAGACACTATCTCTATGGAGAAAAGTGTGAAATCTACACGGATCACAAGAGCTTAAAGTACATTTTTACTCAGAAAGAGCTCAATATGAGGCAGAGGAGATGGCTGGAATTGATTAAGGACTATGACTGTTCGATAAATTACCATCCTGGAAAGGCGAACGTAGTGGCCGATGCGCTGAGTCGGAAGGAAAGATTGAATGCAATGATAACATCAAAAGAGTTATCTGAAGCAATCGGAAAATTTGAATTGGAACTTTGTGCTTATGGGAAAGTCAAAGAAGTTTGTCATGCAATGACCTTTCAGCCAACACTAATGGAAAAGATAAAGAAGTGTCAAGAGGAAGTAATGGAAAAAGAGAAAAATCAGTTATCTGGAGAAGAGATTAATACTAAAAAGGATGAGCAAGGAATACTAAGGTTTTCATCCAGAATATGGATTCCCCATGTATCTGAATTAAAGAATGAGATCCTCCATGAAGCCCACCATTCGAAATTTTCAATCCACCCGGGAAGCACCAAGATGTATCAAGACTTAAAGAAGAACTTTTGGTGGCCAAATATGAAAAGAGACGTGGCAGAATGGGTTGCGAAGTGCTATACTTGTCAGAAAGTAAAGGCAGAACATCAACGACCAAGCGGATTAATTCAGCCCCTGAAGATTCCAGAATGGAAATGGGAAAATATCGCTATGGACTTTATAGTAGGACTACCGCGAACAAAATCCGGACATGACGCAATATGGGTTATAATTGATCGTCTTACGAAGTCGGCGCATTTCCTTCCAATAAATGAGAAGTCGTCACTGGACAAGTTGGTTCATCTGTATGTGCACGAAATCGTATTAAGGCATGGAGTACCTGTATCAATAGTTTCAGACAGAGATCCCCGATTTAACTCAAGATTCTGGAAGCAATTCCAGGAATGTCTTGGCACGAAGTTGAATATGAGCACGGCGTATCACCCGCAGACTGATGGCCAGAGTGAAAGAACAATTCAAACAATTGAAGACATGTTGCGCAGTTGTGCAATCGATTTTGCTGGAAGTTGGGACGACCACCTGCCATTAATTGAATTTTCATATAACAACAGCTATCATTCCAGTATCGGCATGCCACCATATGAAGCTTTGTACGGGCGAAAATGTAGATCACCAACAAGTTGGGATGAAGTAGGAGAAGGAAGAATTCTCGGCTCAGAATTGGTACAACAGTTGCATGACTCAGTCAAGTTAATTCAAAAAAGGTTGCTTGCTGCTCAAGATAGACAGAGGAAGTATGCGGATCCAGCGCGTAAGGATGTTCAATTCCAAATTGGCGAAGCTGTGTTGCTAAAAGTGTCACCTAGGAAAGGGTTGATAAGATTTGGCAAGAAAGGAAAGTTAGCACCTAGATACGTAGGTCCTTTTGAGATTTTGAGCCAAGTAGGAAAGGTGGCCTACGAGTTGGCCTTACCACCTCAGTATCAGCATGTGCATAATGTGTTCCATGTGTCGTTGCTTAAGAAGTACAATCCTGACGCTAGCCATGTGATAGAATATGAACCTGTAGAAATTCAGGCAGACCTGTCATTTGTGGAGCAACCGGTTAAAGTACTCGACTGGCAAGTAAAGAGTCTTAGAAATAAATCAGTAAAGTTAGTGAAAGTACTTTGGAGGAACCCTAAGGTCGAAGAGTCGACTTGGGAGTTAGAGTCTGATATGCGTTCCCGGTATCCTCATCTGTTCTCTTAGATTCTGGGGACAGAATCCCTTAAGGGGGAGAGGATGTTACGACCGGCATTTTATGTAATATTATTTGTGAATAATATTAAGTTAAATAAAAATATATTCAATGCTTGTACGTTTGTGTGAGTGAAAATTTCTGCATTTTTAAATTTGCTTTGGGTAGTATATGATTTTTCAAAGCAAGAATTTATTTAATTTCTTTATTTTTGATTTATAAGGAATATTCTAAGCTTTGGAAAAATTTTCTTTTAAAAGACATTTTGTTCACAAAATTTTGAAAATGATTTTATAAAGTCTCTAAAAATCCAAGTTATTTTATGGTATAAATTTTATAATTTTTGAACTTGTATTTTATTATATAAAAATAAATCTTTGGAAATTAGTTGCTTAATAATTATCAAATTACATGATTACCCTTGCATGCAAACTCTCTTCTAATCAACCAAGGGGCAAGGAGGGCAATTCCAACCCCACTCACTTTCATTTTACTAGCCACATTACTATTTTGTCCTTGCATGCAAATCTACCTAACTAAGATTGGAAGGTTACTATTGTAATTTCTCTCATCCACTCACTTATGGGCAAATAAAAACCAAGTAAACATGACAAACACACCACTTTCACTCCACCATTTCCACACTTCTCCTCCCTCCTTCCTCTCCTCTCGGCCCTCCCCCTCTCCTCTCGGGTTTTTAGCCGAAAACCTACCCCCTCCCCTTTTCTTCATTCCACAATCAAGTTTCCACCTTCCATACAAGTAAATATTACTTCCTATATCATGATCATTCATATTTCAAAGAGTTTTGAGTAGAAAGTTTAAGTTTAAGGGTTGCATGTAAAGGTTTTAGTGAAACTCAAAATACAATCTTGATTCTTATGGATTTAAGGTTGTTTTCGAGAGGACTACAATAAATGGATAAGTGCCAAGTCTTGAGAAGGAAACTCTTGATGATTTAATGGCCATTTCCATCCATTTCATTCGGCCATGACCATATGGGAGCCGAATGAATGGTCCTTGAAATCATTCTTGTTGTTTTGTTCAATTTTTGCATGTTTATGTGATAATGACTTGAATTTTGTGGTGAAAATTTGATAAAACTCCTTGCATGCTAAGTGATCATCTAGGTATACCTTATGCTAGGCTTGCATGTCAATTTTAAGATGGAATATATGTAGAAAATATGTTGTTTTGGTTTGAAAAACCCGAAGGCATGCATGCATGTGGAATTCTCTTAGTTTGTTGTAAGATTTTGATCATTTGGAAAAGATTTTGTTAGTGAGCCTTAATTTCAGTAGGAATAATGTGATAATATTGATTTATGCTTCTTGTTGCATGGTAATAAATTGTGGTTATCTTTTATAAAAAATATATATCTTGTTGTTTCAAAAGCATGAAGGTTTGCGATTTGTTAAGAGTAGTCTCTTTTGTTTTGCCATAATTGCACCTTAGGTAAGGATGATCTCACCAAGGTTATTTTGAGAAAAAGGGAGTTAGTTCAGTAGAATACCAAGTATAGGTCTTGGTTTAAGTATTTAGTTGTTGTTAGTTGGGTTTGTCAAGTCAAAACCTTGGAAAATGAGAAGTTATAGTTTCTGCAGAAAAATCAGTTTAGTACCCTGAGGTTTAGAGTGAGTTTTGACCATGTCATTGATGGGCACTTTGAGGCCCAAGCCACCAGAAGTTAGTATGGGGAGTATATAATAGGTTTTAGGAGTTGGTTGGAGGTTTGCATGTCATTTGGTTAGGTGCACAAGTAGAATAACAAAATCTGTCCAGCAGGGGACAGTTTTGTTGCAACTTAGAAATAGGGAGATTTGGCCATGTCATGGGTAGGCCCTCATTAGGCCCAATTGGGCCTTAGTTAGAGGGTATGTCAGAGAAGTTTTTCCAACCATAGTTCATAGGATATGAGCTAGAACCATGTGTCACAAGTTAATTCAAGTCAGGGCATTTTCTGCCCAGAAAAACAGGGGAACCTTGGACTTTTAGCTTAGGCCCAAGAAGGCCCAAGCCAGGCCTTTGAGCCACATCCAGCTTATGAGATGCCCTTAGGTCAGGAGAGTCTTGTGTAAAAATTTTGAAGAAAAACTTGTAGTTTAAGAGTGTCTAATGCACTCAAGAAACCTTAGTTACCATTCTGAAATTTGCACCAGTAAGCACTTTCACTTATCACATAGTTTTAGGACACTTAGAAGTGAGTATTAGGTCGACCACCATAGTTGTAGGATAGTATAAGGTCAGTAGAGCAAAAGGCACAAGTGAGGGTCAATAGGTTTTGGATAATTTAGGAAAGGCACATTGAGTTAGGAAGCCCAAATTCGAAGACTTCGTTTAGTTAGCGACCAAGTAACTTAAGTGGTGAGTCGAGATCATCCAAGCCTAGTGTGGCATTATGGTGTATAAGATGTTATTTGGTATTAATATACGATATGTGATTATGTGGCTACGTGTGTACATTTAAAAATATAAATGTTGGATATGAATTAAGTGTGTATAGGCCTAAGTGCCATCCATGTTTAATTTCGGGTTGTAAATAGGTTAAGATGGAAAGAATATATTATAATGAGGATTATTATTATTTATGTAGGATCTCGAGACGAGGGAAAACTTGCCATAAAAGTCGAGTGAAGCTCCGGTTGTTGCTCCTACCAGTCAGACCAGACCAGTCTATCTCAAGGCAAGTGATTCAACTTGACCTTCGTATTTGCTGTAAACAGTTCATATATATATATCGATGCGATTATCCTGAGTCATTTTGATGTATTTAAATTAAGCGTATCTTTTGTTTATCTTTGAGTTACATAGAGATGCCATGAACCCTCGAGTACATATTGCAAGTAGTTCAAAAGTCCTTCATGATAGTTTAATGCCATGATAAATTAGAGATGCGTTATAATATCTTATTGATCCTTTTGTTTATCATGCTATTGATCCCTGAGAAATCTTGATGTTGCACCCTGATGCTTTGATTCAACTCTTGAAATAACCTCGATAGAAACTTTATCTTGATACCTAAAAGCCAATCATTTCTTAAATACATTCATGATTGCTTGATAACCCTATCCTTACCCTAAAGCGTGATACCCTGTTATATACTGAGCTGATGATCGCTTTCTTTATATTTTAACACCTTTATCCTATTGGAAACAGTGATGCCTATCTTTTGATGTTCTAATACCTATATCTTGTCTACAACCGTTGCTTTAAGCCTAGTTTGGCATTACTCTTTCATCTTATCCAATAGCCTGGCTTAATTTCCTTGTCTAAGTTCTTGTTTATGGAAACCTCTCAATTACCCTAATATAGTAAAGTCTAGTAGATCATGGCCCCGAGATTTAGTGTCATATTTCCAGTGTTTCAAGTTGATCTATAATCCCTTGATAAAAATAATTACAGTCGAAGGAAATTTTGTCATAAATCGGCATCAGTTTTTAAAATGATTAAAACGTGGATTTTTCAGTCCCAAAGGGGGACAAATGTTTTCTTGAATGGTGGATCTGGACTGAGACGCGAGTCCTTTCCACACTTATATTAGGCTTAAAAGTTGCCTAGGGATTCCCAATAATGTTTTAGAACCCAGCGAGGTTCGGGATTACTTCGCGGCTGATCACCGGCTGTAATCCGTAGCGTCATAAAATGATTTTGATTAAGAATGGTTTTAAAGTTTGTTTTGATGCAAGCAAAATGATGCCAACTCACATAAGTTTTATCTCTCGATTATCATTGATTATGTCATTCCATTGTCATTCCTAAAGGTATATCTCGATTTATGCTTTGCGTTGTATTGTTAGCACTTGTTGAGCTTTTGGCTCACTTCTTGCTTTACCCTGATATTACAGCTAGCAGCCATGGTTAGATTCAAGCAGACTGCCCGTAAGACCTGTGATGCTGATGCTTATGTTCGAGCTCAGGTAGAATAAGTAATAATAGTTGTGTGAGGACTCGGTATTTGTAATCAGATGTAATAGTTGGTAGTGTTGGGCTGTTCCAAACCCTAAACTGTAAGATCTTGGATTTTGGTTGTGTAATACTCATTAAAATGATGTAATAGCTATAATTATTTTGCTATTTAAGTTGGGGGTGTGACACATTATATCTTTTTTCCCGACCCTGCGCGGCCACTCAGCTTGCTGCGTGGCCGCTCAGCAATGCTGAGCGGGCGCTCAGACCTCTACTGGAAAAAATCTGATTTTGCTCCGTTTCTTCGCCGTAATCTGCCCGTTTCTTTCCTCTCGCAATGGTGAACACATGCCAAGGCTTATTCTTGATGATTCCTCCCCCGAAATGCAACTAATACCCTGAAATGCATAAACACTAGAAAAACGCATCAAATACACAAAATACTTGATTTCAAGACACCAATTTAAGCCATTTTAAGACGTTCTAAGTGGTATAAAATGCCACTTATCAGGTCCCTACCGTGTTGTAGGTTTCCAGATGCTAGAGCAGGTAGCTATTGTGTGTGTGAGCAAGCGTGTTAGTTTGAAGGGATTTTTAAGTTGGTTCAGATACAATGGGTTATATGTCGGTTCCATGTCGGAATTGAATGAATTTTAAATTAATTATATTTTGGGTTGTAATATATTTATTTTGGTTTGTAGTTGTAATCTTGTCTCAAACTTAATCCTGTTTAGATCCTATTATTATTTAATCAGGGTTTATTATATCTGTTGTTGTTGTATTAGTTTAATAGCGTGTGGGTCCTCATTTCCCAACCCCGAGATTGAGGAAGTCATAGATTACACATCAATCAGATAAGATATTCGATAAATATAATTTTTCAGATAAGACTCGAGGTAAAAATGATATTTTGGGTATTTAATACGAAGTTTTGAACATTTTTCGGAATTAAAACGGGTCAACGAATCATTTATAATTAAATAACAAGGTTCGAATACCCGAACCTGACTTCAAAATTATTTAATGATAATTATCGAGTCTTGAAAATAATTTAAAATAATATTTTAAAACTCGAAACTATTTTTCGAAATTCTAAATCAAAATAAATAATTATATCTAATTAAATAATCAATTAAAATTAATTAATAACTAATTAAATCAATTAATCAATTAATCAATTAAAACAGGAATCTTGTTTTTGTAAACTTTTAAAACAGGAATATAGAATTTGTAAATACGGCAAACTACTAGGGGTCGAACTACAATTGTTCCCCCCGATAATCTTCTCTGGTGAGTCGCCGTCAGTCGGTTGCCATTAACGGCGAATACTGAGCTTTCCGGCCACCCCAAAAACTACCCAGAATTGCGTCAAAAATTCAGGACAAGTTCTTTGTCGTTCCAGAACCACATCACTGGTAACCATTTGTTCAGATTATCAACGAATAGCCTGAAAAATCGGCCGGAACTTTCCGCCACCGCCATGTCCGATTTTCCGGCCAACCTGTTCCAGGACCCCTCTGTTTATCACGTTTATACAAATAAATTCATTTTTCAACGATCTATTCATTGGTGTAATCAATTTAAACTAATAACTCTCACATCAAAAACTCCCAAATCCAATTAAGAACATTCAAACCCTAATTCAATTAATTCGAAAATCAAACTCAATTTTCTATATGTTATTGAACTCCAAATTATACATATAATATACCAAAATGATCATAATAAAATTATCTACAAGATACAATCAACAAATCATACAAACAACATCAAAATCAAATATTCATATTTTAATCATAATTTAATTCAAATTTAAATAAATATATTGAAAAATACCTTTGATTTCTACAGTGAAACAAGTTGTAGAATCTGAAAGTACTTTTCAAAAGTTTCGATTCGGTTATTCACACGCTTGATTTTGATTTCGATTACGCCTTTGTTTTTAGGTTTGATTTTGAAGAACGCGACGAATATTAGGGTTTTTCTCTGTAAATTATATAATTCAACTGTTTAATTATGATTATCTGTATAAAATAAAATAAGATAAAGGCTATTTATACTTACGGAATATTGGTAGCCCATTGGATCATATCGGATATAAAAATAGGTTACTTAGCCACTAAGTAACAATAAAACATATCCAATTCAGTACAACTTTTGGATAATTATCAAAATCGAGCTTCTTATTATACAACCTATGAGAAGATAATGTAATAGTTTAATCAAAATATCCTATCTCTCGAGGACACGGGTTTTATCGATTTACCGAAACGAATATTATATCAAAATTTTGCGCCGGGACCCGCACGGGTCCAAACCGTACTCCTGATCGAAAAAGTCAAAGCACGGAAAAAGCTTAGAATAATCAAAGTCGGTTAGGAAGGAGTTTACCTAGACTTTCGGGTTGTAAAAACGTAAAAACGGTTGAAGTTGGACGATTCCCGATTATACAAAATAGTTTATAATTACTCGAAAAAATAATTTATTAAATCTATAAATCCTTTATAAAATTATAAAAAAAAATACAAATTACTAGAAAAATATCAAAATTATCTATACTTTATTTTGGACATATAAAAATTAAAATACTCAAATTTTATTACATATAAACATCCAAACATCAATCCAATTACCAAATAATTCACCAAAATTCACATAATAATCATATAATAATTATTTATTGATAAAAATAATTACACGATATATCCCAGATATTACATCCTTCTCCCTTAAAAGGAATCTGTCCTCAGAATCTTCTAAGTAAACAAATGAGGGTACTTTTCACGCATATCATTTTCTAACTCCCGGGTTGACTCTTCAACCTTTGGGTTTCTCCACAATACTCTTACTAAATTTACAACTTTATTTCTTAACACTTTTTCTCTCTTTTCTAAAATCTCTACTGGATTCTCAACATACGACAAATCTTCCTGAAGTTCTATTGGCTCGTACTCGATTAAATGCCAAGAGTCTGGATTGTACTTCTTAAGCATCGATACGTGAAATACATTATGAATATGTTCCATATGCGGGGGTAACGCCAATTCGTAAGATACCTTTCCCACACGTTTTAAAATCTCAAAAGGTCCAACGTATCCTTTCCACCGTGACACTTTTAACAACACTAAATGTCCTTCTTCAAATTTCATGTCCTTTCTAGCTTGATCTACATATTTCCTTTGATGATCCTGTGCTGCAATTAGTCTTTTCTGAATAACCTCGACAACTTTTTTTGTCTGTTGTACCAACTCGGGTCCAAGCATCTTACGTTCTTCAAGTTTATCCTAATATACAGGTGATCGACATTTGTGTCCATAAAGAGCTTCGTAGGGAGGCATTCCGATGATGACTTGATAACTATTATTGTAAGCAAATTCTACTAAGGGCAAATGCTCATCCCAATTTCCTTTGAAATCAATAGGACAAACACGTAACATGTCCCCAGTTGTCTGGATCGTTCTCTCACTCTGGCCGTCAGTCTGTGGATGATAAGATGTACTCATATTCAACTTGGTTCCCAAACATTCTTGAAAACTTCTCCAAAATCTTGAATTTAATCATGGATCTCGGTCCAATACGATAGACACGGGGACTCCATGACGAACTACTATTTCCTTCAAATACATGTGAACCAACTTATTCAATGAAAATCTTTCATTAATAGGGAAGAAATAAGCTGATTTAGTTAGTCTCTCTACTATAAACCAAATAGCATCGTGGTTCGCTTTCGTTTTTTGTAATCCGACTATAAAATCTATAGCAATGTGCTACCACTTCCACTCTAGAATCTCTAACGGTTGCAATAATCCACTTGGTCTCTGGTGCTCCGCCTTAACTCTTTGACACATATAACGTTTTCTAACCCATTCCGCAATTCCTCTTTTCACATTTGGCCACCAATAATTTTCCTTTAAATCTCTGTACATCTTGGTACTCCCTGGATGGATTTTATACCTTGAATTGTGAGCTTCCTATATAATTTCATTCTTAAACTCTGCCACTGGTGGAATCCAAATTCTGGAAGAAAATATGATAATACCTTGGTCATCCTTTTGAGTGCATAACTCTTCACCTACCAGACGATTGATATCCTGATCCATTATCTCCTCTTGACATTTCTTTATCTTTTATAACAATTATGGCTGAAAAGTCATATTATACATCCTTGCTTCATTAGGCTTGCAAATTTTGACCTCCAATTCCAACCTCTCAAACTCCTTATATAACTCTTCTGGTACTGTCAGCACATTCAATCTCTGTTTTCTGCTTAACGCGTCGGCCACCATATTTACTTTTCCTGGGTGATAGTTAATCATGCTATCATAGTCCTTGATCAACTCTAGCCATATTATTTGTCTCATATTAAGTTCCTTTTGCGTGAATATGTAATTCAAACTCTTATGGTCCGTATAAATCTTGCATCTTTCTCCATATAGATAATGTCTCCAAATCTTTAATGCGAATACTATTGATGCTAGTTCAAAGTCATGAGTAGGATACTTCTGCTCATGAGGTTTCAGTTTTCTAGAGGTATATGCAATAACTTTATCATGGTGCATCAAAACACAACCTAATCCCTTATGAGAAGCATCACTATAGATTACAAAATTTCCTTGATCGTCTGGAAGTGACAATATGGGTGTCGTAATCAATCTCTTCTTTAATTCCTGGAAAATTTCTTCACACTTCTCGTTCCATATAAACTTCTCATTTTTCCTGGTAAGCTTCGTCAAAGGTGTCATAATCTTCGAGAAATCTTGAACAAATCTTTAATAATATCCTTCCAATCATAAGAAACTTCTCACTTCTGTTGGTGTTGTTTGCCTTTCCCAATTCATAATAGTTTCAATCTTTGTTGGGTCCACTTTGATCCCTTCATTACTTACTATGTGCCCTAAAAATTGAACTTTTTGTAACCAAAACTCACACTTTGAAAACTTGGCATACAAATTCCAAAGCTATCCTTAGATGCTCCGCGTGATCTTCCGTTGATTTCGAGTAGATCAAAATATCATCTATAAACACAATGACAAACTTGTCCAAATATTCTTCGAAAATTCTGTTCATCGGGTCCATAAATGCTGTTGGGGCATTAGTCAATCCAAAATACCTCACTAAGAATTCATAATGACCGTACCTTGTTCTGAAAGCTGTCTTCGGTACGTCTTCAGGTTTAATCTTCAGTTGGTAATATCCAGATCTCAAACCAATCTTAGAGAAATATTTGGTTCCTTTCAGCTTGTCACATCCCAACTTAAATAGCAAATTAAATATAATTATTACAACAAATAAATAAACATACCCAAATCCACGATCTTACAGTTTAGGGTTTGGAACAGCCCAACACTACCATCTATTACAACTGATTTTAAATACCGAGTCCTCACACAAACTACTATCACTTATTCTACCTGAGCTCAAACATAAGCATCAGCATCACAGGTCTTACGGGCAGTCTGCTTGAATCTAACCATAGCTGCTAGCTGTAATATCAGGGTAAAGCAAGGAGTGAGCCAAATGCTCAACAAGTGGTAAACAATACGATACAAATCATAAATCAAGATATATATTAAAGAATGTCAATGGGAAGACAAAACCAGTGATAACGAGAGATAAAACTTTGGGTGATGGCATCATTTTGTTTGTATCAAAACAATTTCAAAATCATATCTTAATCAAAATTATTTTATGACGCTACGGATTACAGCCGGTGATCAGCCGCGAAGTAATCCCGAACCTCGCTGGGTTCTAAAACATTAATGGGAATCCCTAGGCAACTTTTAAGCCTAATATAAGTGTGGAAAGGACTCGCGTCTCAGTCCAGATCCACTATTCAAAGAAAACATTTATCCCCCTTTGGGACTGAAAACCCACATTTTATTTATTTCAAAAACTAATGCCGATTTATAACAAAATCTCTTTTACAGTAAACATTTTTTTATCAAGGGATTATAGATCAACTCGAAACACGGGAAATATGGTACTAAATCTCAGGGCCATGATTCACAAAACTATACTCTATTAAAGTAACTGAATGGTTTTCATATATCAAAGATTAGACAAGGGGAGTTAGTGAGGCTATTGGATATTATAAAGGGTAATGCCATATTGGGCTTAAAGCAATGGTTTCTCATCAAGGTAAGTATCTGGCTTTTAGGGTTCAAGGTAATGTTCTATAGGGGTTCAAGTATCAGGATTAGATATCAATACTTAAGAATCATCAGCATGTTAATCAAGAGAATCAACCAAGAGTTGTAACTACCCTTTCTTTTATCAGGGCATTTGTAATAACCCCAATTTTTGGAAAATTTTTGAAACCCTTATGAATAGTTTTTTTGCTGAATGAGAAAAATTTTCATGCCACGCTATGTAGGGATTCTGTTATTGATCTTATGGGATATTATTAGTACTCTATGTGGTATATAAGTGTATGTAAAGATCGTCAGAATCCAATTCCGAATACTTTGATTTTTCCCGGAAATCCAATAGATACGGAAAGAATTGATTATAAGGTAACAGGATAAAAAGGATTTAAATTAAAGGATTATAAGAGAGGATCATAAAAGGAATACAATATATTGAGAAAGGTTAAGGGAACCTAAGTAATAAGATCCCGGGTGTGATCCCTCAAATGATAAACGAAAATGAAAGTTAAGCGAACCGTATAACAGATCAGCGGTCATTAGCCAAACAATTAGGAAGTTAATCAAAGGGATTAGTGGGGATGATGTCATCCAGACAATAGAAAGAGGACAAGGAGGGGAGGATGACATCATGAGGATGACACAAGCATGACATGGGAAGGAAGGAGGTGTGGTGGCTTTTTAACCGCACAAATTCAAGGGCAACAAGGTAATTAACTAAATCAAACACAAAAAACAAGCCAAACAAGCCAAGCAAAATCATTTTCATCAAAATCAAAAAGAACCAAGGCTTGTTCTTGAAGAGCTCTCGGCTTTTTACTATTCAAAAGAGCAAGAAATTCAAAATCAAAGATCCAGGCTTCCTAAATTGGTGAGTTAATTCCCTAATCATCTTCATGCTTAGTTAGGGCTATATTATGAGTTTAAGCCATCAATTCCTTCTCCATCTTCTTCATTTAATCAAAGAAGAAGACTATGAATAGTGTTTTCAAGTTTTTAACTTGAAGTTTTTCTTGTTTTCCTTGAAGATCCAAGCATTCCTAAGACTTCTCAAAGCTTCTTAAGGCTTCCTAGCTCCTCCCACCACTTCAAGGAAGGTATATCATCTCCAAACCCTAGATTCCTATGTATTATAAGATGATTTTGATTAGTGGGATGATATTGTAGCTTGATATTGGTGATTTAGAGTTTGGGATTGAATTGGTATTGAAATGGAATGGTAAATGTTGTTGTTTTGTTTAAAAGAACTTAAGTATGGTTAAAGGTAAGCTTAGGCATAAGTATGAATGTTAAAATTGAATTGGTTGGGGTTGTTATGATGTGATAAGGATGGATGTTGGTTGTATGTTGGATTTGAGGTTGAATTTGGGTTGGTTTTGAATGGTTTAAAATTTGGAAATCGCGTAAACATAGCCGTCGTAACGTCCGATTTTCTTTGGACTGGTTTTGTGCATAGCATTAGGACCCGAGAACCCCCTGCTAGATTATGACCACTGCCATGTTTAGATAGCTCATGTTACGAGCTTCGTTTTGATATGTAGTTCGTTCGATTCCGATGCACGGTTTAGGAGAAATGACCGTTTCAAGTAACGGCGTTTCGCGAACGAAACTTTTTCCCTCGCCTTACTTTGAAACATAGGTTAAAGACCAAAAAAGGGTTAATTAATGTATGAAACATTTATGGTAAGTGTGTTAGGCAGTTGGTAAGACACTCGCGAAGGAATCGCCTTAAAACTCGTAAAGGTTAAATTATTAAAAATGGTGGAGCCGAGGGTACCCGAGTGACTTAAGCAAATCAGTAAGCGCAAAACAAGCGTTAGAGTCTAAGTTAGTTAAAGAATAGATTTACAAGTGACTTTGGTTTAATTCCAACTTACTTGTTGTTTATAGGTTACCAGACTCGTCCCAAGCCTTTTATCACCCCAAGTCGCTCAGGCAAGTTTTCTACCCGTTATAACTGTTGTTGTGATGTATATATGTATATGCATTATCTTGCGATAGATGCATGTTGGTTAATTAGCAAATGTTATAATATATTGAAGCATGCTGCTATGGTATATATATATGCATGCCTGTTTCATATTCTTTCCATATATATTTGTTGATTCAGTTGATAATACCTATGCTAGAGGATAGCGGTAATTTGCATATACCCTTAGTATAGGGACCCAAAGGTGGAAATATTTTCTAAAACCGGGAGTCGAGGATCCCGAGTAGATTTTGTATATATGGATATAAATATATATATATATATATACTTATATATATATATATGGTCATAGTTTTCAAAACTATTAATCGAATAAGGTTTATTCGATAACTTTAACTTTATGTTATTATTGAATATTATTTCAAATATTCATCCGAGGACTTATGACTCCTTTATGTTATTATTGAATATTATTTCAAATATTCATCCGAGGACTTATGACTCCTTTATTTTATTATTGAATATTATTTGAATATTCATTTGAGGATGTATGACTCCTTTATTTTATTTAATGAATATTATTTATAATATTCATTCGAGGTATTATGACTCCGCTTATTACTGAAATATATTCTTTATTTTATTAAAGAATAAGGTGTCAATAATCAAACTTATTTTTGATTATTCAAATAAAGATATTACTTTCGTATAAGTATATCTTTGATTAATTGCTATTCATTTCGAGTATAAGTTTTCCAACTTCTACCTCCATTATGCTTTATGGGAATATTATTTAAATAATAATATTCAGATATTTCTTTCATATTCTGCGGACTGATTTACTTCATTAAATCAGGTTTACTCCAAACACTCTATAAAGTGTTTTCGAGTATTCAAAATGATTTTTAAAAGTTAGAGCGGATCCCAAAACTCATTTTTATATTTAAGATCTTCCTTTTTTTTAAGGGGATTTAAATACTCGCTCAAAACCTGAGGGATCCGGCTCTGTGGTGTATTTTATATTCGCAACACGGTTGCAGTTTTGGTAAATGAATTGATTGCTTACCCAACATTCGGGAAGTAAGTCCATCTATTGAGTCGGCATAAGCAACATGGGCTCAGTGGGCGTCCATGATAGTGTAAGTGGCTCAGTGGGAGTCCATCAAATGCATAAGTGGCTGAGTGGCAGTCCAGCATAAGGTCCTATTACGACCAGGGTGATGACCAGTGGGGAATTCGTCCATCTACTAGTAGAAAAGGTTACTTATGGGTATCTTTGCCTGATCAACAAGATATCTGGTTTATGCCAAATTCTTTTCCTTTCCAAATTTATTGGATATTGCAATTCTGTTCATACTTTACATGACAGAGGTTTTCAGGAAATTGTATAAAGAAGATGTATATGTGGATATATATATATATATATATATATATATATCAGAACTTAATGAAGTATATCATGACTTCATTTCCTTTAATAAAATTTCAAAGATTTAATCTATTCAAATCTTGTCTTGTAGTCTCATCTATGTGATGAACTGTTGAAAGCTCATTATACTTTGAATAAGTGGTAGTTCAAGTAGCTTTATAAATGATATAAGTGTAGTGAAGTATTTGGTAACTTCATCCCTTATTTTTACTTATATCTAGTAAGTAATTATCTTACACTTGATAAAAGATTCTAGTAAGTATCCATTTAGATACTTATATTATTGTTATCACTACATATTATCTTGCGAGCTGTCAGGCTCACTCTTGCTTTATTTCTTCATCACACAACAACAGTTAGGAAAGATGGCCAGACCCCAGCAGACCCAGCGCAAGCGCGTGGGAAGCGTCCCGCGTCTTCCCGATGATGTTGTAGCTGCTATAGCTGCAGAGGTAGATCTATTGTAGATCAGACCATCAACTTTTGAGAATCAATTATGTATAATTATAACTTGTGGCAGATAATGGCAATTAACTGTAAATTTATCAAGTAATCGTTTTAGGTTGTAATAACTTTTAAATTATGGATTCAAAGACTTGTACTTATTTTCATCTCTGAGACTATAACGGGTTGTGGTGTGTGTTAGTGTGGGGTCATAGCATAAGGTTATTATTATTAATTAAGTGAAGTGATATTGTGGAAAGAAAGACCGTGACGACCCGGATCCCCGACCCCGGATCTGGGGGTGTTACAGAAATGGTATCAGAGCTAAGCGTTATAAACCTCAGAGATGATGGGACGTTAAGATAATAAGTTCACTAAGATAATAAGAACTCTTGCCAAGTTCATAGTCGGACTACCTAACGTAGTACTGACAGTTAAAACCCTTATGGGAACCCTTATAAATGTAGCGACAGAAGCGTAGTTCGTTATCGTATATAGTAGAGAGACTCCGAACCCTGAGGTTGAGGAGCAACAACGCGATGATGTTTTATTACTCATTGGAGATCAGATTATGGATCCGATAGAACGTCCTAACATAGGACCGGATGATGTTGATATTGAGGATGTAGCGGTTGAGGAGGTTGTCCTAGGAGGGATAGTTGTTGAGGAGGATCCCATGGAGGATCCTGACAAGATTGGATAAAGGACCACTGATGAATTGATGACCATGGTTAGGTCGACTACCAGAGGTAGGATTGGCCGGTCACTACCGGAGGTTCGTTCAAGTTTGTGAAGATAGTAGCCCCTTTAACGCGGCTTACTCGTAAGACTGAGAAGTTCGAATGGACAGAGAAATGCGAGAACAGCTTTCAAGAACTGAAGCAGAGGTTTGTGATGGCCCCTATACTGGCGTTGCCGGATGGAAAAGGAGATTTTGTGAAGGGTAGTGACGCTTCGCACAAGGGCTTAGGGTGCGTGCTTATGCAGCACGGTAAGGTAATCGCGTACATGTCAAGACAATTAAGGTAATATGAAATTCGATACCCCCGCCCATGAGCTTAGGCTCGTGGCAATAGTTTTACCCTAAAGATTGGAGGCACTACTCGTTTGGAGAGAAGTGCGAGAATTACCTAAGCCATAAGTGCTCTAGTACATTTTCACGTAGAAAGAGCTCAACATATGCCAGAGGAGGCAGTTAGACCTAATCAGGAATAATGATTGGGAGATTCTTTATCATTCGGGGAAAGCCAATGTGGTGGCTGATGCCCTTAGTAAAAAGGAGAGACTCAAGATGATAATGTCTTTGGGAGAGTTTATAAGAGATTTTGGAAATAGTAGTGAAGGTAACCGGAGCCGGTACCGAAAAGTTGTTTGAGATTGCAATACGGCCCGAATTATTGGAAAGGAACATATTGTGCCAGTAAAAGGTGATGAATGAAGGCAGAGAGCCAACAAATAAATATGAGATTAATACCAAGAAAGATGATAAGGGAATAATGAGGTATTCCTATAGAATTTGGGTTCCGAAAGTTCAAGAGCTTAAGGATGAGAACTTAGATGAGAGCCATAGTTTGAGGAATAAGATTTAGGGCAAACCCTGAACGTGATAGTCAGGGAGGTCGTCATCAAGATAGAAGGAACCCATGACATAATGGAGTGGAAAATGAGGATTTTAAATTAAAAGATGACCCCAATTATGGGGAGTAGGATGAAACATTTCATACTAAGGAAACAGAAAGTCGAGTAAGGAAAGGAGACCCGAGCCGGTACTCCTATACGGAAATTCATGGACCTGTCTAGACAGAACTTAGACTATTATCCCCAACCACCACCTTGAGGGAACAATGCGGTAGGAAATTCTTTCATGACCTTTAAGTCGCTAAGCTCTCAGAGTTCCAAGGAACAAGCTGACCCAGCCAAGGCAAGAGCCTGGCTAAAGGAAATATAGGAATCATTTGAGATTCAAAATGATTGATGAACCACAAAAGACTATTTTTGTCACTTACCCTCCTAAGAGAGAGACCACCCGCCGATGAAAGACCAAGAAAGGCACGGAGCCAGAGGTTAGAATAAACTGATTTAAGTTCAGTCAATTGTTTTCGGGAAAGTAATTCCCAAAGATAAGGAGATAGTGTGAAAGCTTTGGAGCTAGAACAAAAGTGGATGAGTATGATGAATTATGAATCTAAGTTGTAAAAGTTATCAAGATTCGTTCTGAGGACACGAATCCAGAATGACGGGATGTTTGGAATCAATACTTATGTTGTGTTAGTTCATGAAATAATGATAAGAGAAAGGAGAAAAAAAAAGTATGTAATCGTCAGGATGAGGGTGATTCACCATGACTTAAAATAGATGGTTGAAGGCATAAGAGATACATATATAATTATCCCCTGTAAGTTGGGAGAATTCAATGAAACCTTGAGATAATTCGAAGGGTAAATAATGAGACGCGGATAGACTAAGGAGACAAGGAAGTAAGAAATTAAGAAAATTGGATGAAGGAAGTGACCTTCAAGAATGTGAAATGTAAGACCGGTGGCTCGATACTCAGAAAGGGAGACGCCAGGTATGAGAGATATCCCAACATTAAGGTGACTGTTGAGATAAACAACAAAAGTAAATAAGGAATTATTAAGAAGAAGTTCACGTTGAACATGACCAATATCTTCCAGAACATCCATGTTATCATTACCAAATCAGGAAAGAAAAGCGGATGACCATTGTTATCTTTTGGAGGCCATATGGATTGACCTCAATTTGAATAAGGATGCTATTATGAAGTTAGGTATAGACTATCGAGGTGGGAATGATGAATAAGATAATCTATCAAGGATATATGACTTGATTTATCCATGGAAGGATGCAGGTACCTTTTAAAGGTGGAATTAAGGATAGAACATTGGTAACTTAAAATGAATCATAGGGGACTGCATAAAGGTTGTCATGTCACCCTTAATAGGGACAGTATGAGTTGTGACATTATGATTGGGAAAGGGTTAAGGTAACAACAACCTTTAAGAATCAGTGGAGAAATTTTTCAGAAGTATATAGACAATGGTTCTACTATTAGTAAATGGTATTGTGATATGCCCTGTATCTAGGGAATACAGGAGGAACGATTGAAGGATAACCTTAGAGGTTTTAAAGGAGATAGGTAATATTCAAATTTCTCAAGAATAGAAATGTTGATAAAGGAAATATGACGTAATTATATTGATGCCAAGTGAGGCACGTGTTAAACCACGAGAAGGTATGGATCGAACCAGTAATGGTCGAAATTGTTCAGGGCAATTAGGACTTAAGATAAAAGATGTTCTAAGTATAATTGAGAGTCAGTCGTGACAATGATTAACCTCTAAAGACTGAGGCAATAACTTATGGAAAGAAAAATGGTGATTTTTTTTTACTCATTAGATTTTAATGAAAACATCTTCACATCAACTGTGATGGAAATGAGGTAGAAAATTTAGTTGAAGGTGGTTAAAAGACATTGATTATAAGGAACTATTACTATCAGGAAAGGCCAAAGAGATGGCCGACACTTTAACGGTAAAAGGATAATTGTAGGTGCTTGTGCCAAAGAATACAGTGATGATGGTTAAAGCTGTGAAGGTTGTATTATGGTTTAGAAGATTGACATTCCTTCTGATGACTGTGCAATACCCAACCGTAATAGTAGTTGGTAAAGGTTTAATTCGTGTAATCGCCATGAACGGGCTATCTATCTTAGAAGGTCCTATCTTGAGATAAGCCAGGACCATATTTCAAAAAGGACTAGACGAACCTTTGAGTAAGTCTTCTATTTAAGGCATATGATTTAGAATGGTATTAACCTGCTATCGTTGCTTTGATTGAAACTCTTCTGCAATTTTATCTGCTTCATGTCATGTATGTATGTCAGAATCAGGAGTGTTCTTCATGAATCAGGAATGGTGATTATGTTACCTCCTTAGAATGATTTGATACGACATGTATGGACTCCGTATGGTTAGATATTAAGATTTTATGGAAAAGTGAATGACGGCAGTAGGTCAGTGGTGGACCATAGTAAGGCAACAATGATTCTGCGAGTAGTGAGCTGATTATAACCATGAGAGTTGTATTAGAATGGGTGTTGAGATTGAGTACCACTAATCGGGTCGTGGTAGTGTATAAGTTATCATTGATAGACTAATTAAGTAGAGTATCTACCTAGTGAATAATTATTCTTTCTTATCAATAGAGAGTCGTATTATTATACGAGGAAGGTTGCGGTGCAAGCATAGAATTCTAGTAACGATGATGTATAGAATGAGATCCCAGATTCGATTTTCGATGTCGAAGGAGTTTCAAAGGTGATTGTGTATAAGCTCGAGGAAGAGCATGGGTCCATAGAATGATGGACGGAATGGCAAAAATATTTAGGCATGCGAAATACGATGCTATAATACTTGATGTTGATATAAATACGTATATGTTTTGTTCTCCTATGACAAACCTCTATAGTTCAGAGGTAGATTCCAAGCCAGATATTTTATGGCAATAATTTTTTTTTATGAATATACAATTCTCTTCAGTTCGTTCTTTTCTCTTCTTTTCATTTCATGTAAGCTGAGAAGAACAACCCTTCCAGAAGGGGAGGTATTGCCGAATGACTATCTATCTGTGTGATAGAAGCCGAGTAGGATACCAACTATTGTTTAATTGCTTGTCAAGTACTAAAGGCTGGCCACCTTCTGTACTAACTATGCAATGTAACAAGTGTTCATGATCATAGTGATCTCTCAACAAATTCCTTTACTTCTATATGATTGATCAAATTTTGGAAAATAGAAACAACTGAAAAAGGAGTAATAAAGTGGTGGTAGTATGCGGAATGGAAACACATTCGTGATACTAAGGTTGACGTGGTTATTAAAAGGTTATAGAATGCTAGCGAGCAAAAGTATAACCCGTATAATATTAGGAACGAAAGGTAGTAGCGATTACGAACTGGAAAATAATGGGTATTAAGAAGAAAAAGCTATAATGCTAGAAGCTATAATGAGAGTCTGTGCAATAGACTTGAAAGAAATTGGAATGATCACATAACGCGGATTGAGTTTTCTTACGACAATAGATCATATGTCAGTATTGAGATATCGCCTTATGAGATCCTTGAGGGAAGACAATGTCGATCTCCCTTATGTTAGGATGAAGTTGTAGAGCGCAAGATGCTCGGACCCGCAGTAGTCCAAAGGACCAAGGATATGATAGATCTAATCAGAGGACGGCTGGTAGTAGCCCAAGATGGACATGATAAGTATGTTGATTTGACACGAAAGGATAAAGAGTATGAAATAGGGGACCTAGTAATGTTATAGGTATCCCTTGGAAAGGATTGATGAGGTTCGGAAAGAAAGGAAAGCTAAGTCTACAATTTGTTGGACCCTTGGATATATTAAGACGTTTGGGAAGTTAGCATATGAGCTAGCCCTAACCCCGAACATGTAGCAGGTCGTAACGTGTTTCACGTATCAATGTTAAAGAAGTGTAATTCAGATGCCAGATAAACAGAGGCATATGAGCGCATAGATATGCAACCCGACGTAACCTATATGGAGCAACCAGGAAGGGTTATAGAGTGAAAAGGAACAAGTGCTTATGAGAAGGATTATCAAACTAGGCAGAGTTGGTGGTAGGACCACAATGGGGAAAAATTGACTAGAGAGTTAGAAGGCACAATGCTAGAAAAGCATCCCCAACTGTAATCTATCTGATTCCGGGACGGAATCCTTTTAAGGAGGGGAGACTGTAATAGCCCCAATTTTTGGAAAATTTTTGAAACCCTTATGAATAGTGTTTTTGCTGAATGAGAAAAATTTTCATGCCACGCTATGTAGGAATTCTGTTATTGATCTTATGGGATATTATTAGTACTCTATGTGGTATATAAGTGTATATAAAGATCGTCAGAATCCAATTCCGAACACTTTGATTTTTCCCGGAAATCCAATAGATACGGAAAGAATTGAGTATAAGGTAACAGGATAAAAAGGATTTAAATTAAAGGATTATAAGAGAGGATCATAAAAGGAATACAATATATTGAGAAAGGTTAAGGGAACCTAAGTAATAAGATCCCGGGTATGATCCCTCAAACGATAAACAAAAACGAAAGTTAAGCGAACCGTATAACAGATCAGCGGTCATTAGGCAAACAATTAGGAAGTTAATCAAAGGGATTAGTGGGGATGATGTCATCCAACCAATAGAAAGAGGACAAGGAGGGGAGGATGACATCATGAGGATGACACAAGCATGACATGGGAAGGAAGGAGGTGTGGTGGCTTTTTAACCACACAAATTCAAGGGCAACAAGGTAATTAACTAAATCAAACACAAAAAACAAGCCAACCAAGCCAAGCAAAATCATTTTCATCAAAATCAAAAAGAACCAAGGCTTGTTCTTGAAGAGCTCTCGGCTTTTTACTATTCAAAAGAGCAAGAAATTCAAAATCAAAGATCCAAGCTTCCTAAATTGGTGAGTTAATTCCCTAACCATCTTCATGCTTAGTTAGGGCTATATCATGAGTTTAAGCCATCAATTCCTTCTCCATCTTCTTCATTTAATCAAAGAAGAAGACTATGAATAGTGTTTTCAAGTTTTTAACTTGAAGTTTTTCTTGTTTTCCTTGAAGATCCAAGCATTCCTAAGACTTCTCAAAGCTTCTTAAGCCTTCCTAGCTCCTCCCACCACTTCAAGGAAGGTATATCATCTCCAAACCCTAGATTCCTATGTATTATAAGATGATTTTGATTAGTAGGATGATATTGTAGCTTGATATTGGTGATTTAGAGTTTGGGATTGAATTGGTATTGAAATGGAATGGTAAATGTTGTTGTTTTGTTTAAAAGAACTTAAGTATGGTTAAAGGTAAGCTTAGGCATAAGTATGAATGTTAAAATTGAATTGGTTGGGGTTGTTATGATGTGATAAGGATGGATGTTGGTTGTATGTTGGATTTGAGGTTGAATTTGGGTTTGTTTTGAATGGTTTAAAATTTGGAAATCGCGTAAACATAGCCGTCGTAACGTCCGATTTTCTTTGGACTGTTTTTGTGCATAGCATTAGGACCCGAAAACCCCCTGCTAGATTATGACCACTGCCATGTTTAGATAGCTCATGTTACGAGCTTCGTTTTGATATGTAGTTCGTTCGATTCCGATGCACGGTTTAGGAGAAACGACCGTTTCAAGTAACGGCGTTTCGTGAACGAAACTTTTTCCCTCGCCTTACTTTGAAACATAGGTTAAAGACCAAAAAAGGGTTAATTAATGTATGAAACATTTATGGTAAGTGTGTTAGGCAGTTGGTAAGACACTCGCGAAGGAATCGCCTTAAAACTCGTAAAGGTTAAATTATTAAAAATGGTGGAGCCGAGGGTACCCGAGTGACTTAAGCAAATCAGTAAGCGCAAAACAAGCGTTAGAGTCTAAGTTAGTTAAAGAATAGATTTACAAGTGACTTTGGTTTAATTCCAACTTACTTGTTGTTTATAGGTTACCAGACTCGTCCCGAGCCTTTTATCACCCCAAGTCGCTCAGGCAAGTTTTCTACCCGTTATAACTGTTGTTGTGATGTATATATGTATATGCATTATCTTGCGATAGATGCATGTTGGTTAATTAGCAAATGTTACAATATATTGAAGCATGCTGCTATGGTATATATATATGCATGCCTGTTTCGTATTCTTTCCATATATATTTGTTGATTCAGTTGATAATACCTATGCTAGAGGATAGCGGTAATTTGCATATACCCTTAGTATAGGGACCCAAAGGTGGAAATATTTTCTAAAACCGGGAGTCGAGGATCCCGAGTAGATTTTGTATATATGGATATAAATATATATATATATACTTATATATATATATATATGGTCATAGTTTTCAAAACTATTAATCGAATAAGGTTTATTCGATAACTTTAACTTTATGTTATTATTGAATATTATTTCAAATATTCATCCGAGGACTTATGACTCCTTTATGTTATTATTGAATATTATTTCAAATATTCATCCGAGGACTTATGACTCCTTTATTTTATTATTGAATATTATTTGAATATTCATTTGAGGATGTATGACTCCTTTATTTTATTTAATGAATATTATTTATAATATTCATTCGAGGTATTATGACTCCGCTTATTACTGAAATATATTCTTTATTTTATTAAAGAATAAGGTGTCGATAATCAAACTTATTTTTGATTATTCAAATAAAGATATTACTTTCGTATAAGTATATCTTTGATTAATTGCTATTCATTTCGAGTATAAGTTTTCCAACTTCTACCTCCATTATTCTTTATGGGAATATTATTTAAATAATAATATTCAGATATTTCTTTCATATTCTGGGGACTGATTTACTTCATTAAATCAGCTTTACTCCAAACACTCTATAAAGTGTTTTCGAGTCTTCAAAATGATTTTTAAAAGTTAGAGCGGATCCCAAAACTCATTTTTATATTTAAGATCTTCCTTTTTTTTAAGGGGATTTAAATACTCGCTTAAAACCTGAGGGATCCGGCTCTGTGGTGTATTTTATATTCGCAACACGGTTGCAGTTTTGGTAAATGAATTGATTGCTTACCCAACATTCGGGAAGTAAGTCCATCTATTGAGTCGGCATAAGCAACATGGGCTCAGTGGGCGTCCATGATAGTGTAAGTGGCTCAGTGGGAGTCCATCAAATACATAAGTGGCTGAGTGGCAGTCCAGCATAAGGTCCTATTACGACCAGGGTGATGACCAGTGGGGAATTCGTCCATCTACTAGTAGAAAAGGTTACTTATGGGTATCTTTTCCTGATCAGCAAGATATCTGGTTTATGCCAAATTCTTTTCCTTTCCAAATTTATTGGATATTGCAATTCTGTTCATACTTTACATGACAGAGGTTTTCAGGAAATTGTATAAAGAAGATGTATATGTGGATATATATATATATATATATCAGAACTTAATGAAGTATATCATGACTTCATTTCCTTTAATAAAATTTCAAAGATTTAATCTATTCAAATCTTGTCTTGTAGTCTCATCTATGTGATGAACTGTTGAAAGCTCATTATACTTTGAATAAGTGGTAGTTCAAGTAGCTTTATAAATGATATAAGTGTAGTGAAGTATTTGGTAACTTCATCCCTTATTTTTACTTATATCTAGTAAGTAATTATCTTACACTTGATAAAAGATTCTAGTAAGTATCCATTTAGATACTTATATTATTGTTATCACTACATATTATCTTGCGAGCTGTCAGGCTCACTCTTGCTTTATTTCTTCATCACACAACAACAGTTAGGAAAGATGGCCAGACCCCAGCAGACCCAGCGCAAGCGCGTGGGAAGCGTCCCGCGTCTTCCCGATGATGTTGTAGCTGCTATAGCTGCAGAGGTAGATCTATTGTAGATCAGACCATCTACTTTTGAGAATCAATTATGTATAATTATAACTTGTGGCAGATAATGGCAATTAACTGTAAATTTATCAAGTAATCGTTTTGGGTTGTAATAACTTTTAAATTGTGGATTCAAAGACTTGTACTTATTTTCATCTCTGAGACTATAACGGGTTGTGGTGTGTGTTAGTGTGGGGTCACAACATAAGGTTATTATTATTAATTAAGTGAAGTGATATTGTGGAAAGAAAGACCGTGACGACCCGGATCCCCGACCCCGGATCTGGGGGTGTTACAGCATTCAAATTACTTTAATATACTATCATGATAAGACTTTTGAACTACTTGCAATACGTACTCGAGGGTTCATGCACTAGTACAAAAATGCTTTTTTGCGTCACACTTTTAGCGTCGGTTGTATAGGGAACCGTTGCCTATACTGCTTTTATACGTCGATTATAAGTTAAACCGACGCCTCTTGTAACTTTTTCTAGATCTATAGCATCGGTTGCCTATTTAACCGACGCTATTAACCATTAAATGTGTCGGTCACTGAAAAACCGACGCCTAAAAGTGTTTTATAGCGTCGGGTTTCAAAATGCCGACGCTATAGGTTGATTTTAAGGTGTCGGATATTAGGAACTGACACTATAGGTTCTGTTTAAGGTGTCAGGTATTAGGAACCGACACTATAGATTCTGTTTAAGGTGTCGGGTATTAGGAACCGACACTATAGGTTCTGTTTAAGGTGTCGGGTCTAGAAATGCCGACACTAAATGTTCTGTTTATAGTGTCGCCTTCAGAAATGCCGACGCTGTAGGTTATTTTCATTTTCATGCTAGCTACCCTTTATCTTAAATTATTTATGATATATTTTAATCTTCTTTAAGAAGTACAAATTAAGAAAGTTGGTCATAAATTACAATTTCAATATTTTTATAACAATTTCTTACTTAATTAATTAATTTTACTTAAATAATTAAATATAATGAATAAATTTTTTTTAATTATCCAACAAATTTCCTTACAATAATAATTTCAATCCATTTTTTTAAAACAATTTGGTTATCAATTTTTTGTTATTAAACCAAAAGTTTGCATAAAATTCCGATTTTCACCGGATCAGAGTGTTATGTGGATCATGTTGGGCTTTTTTCCATATCAAATTTAAATTTTGGTTTTTACTGGATCATATCTGACAACATCTTCAAGAAAAAAATGTGGCCCATTTAAGTCTGCGAGCCAGGTAGACTTTTGCTAATCGAATTTTTCTAATATTTTCTGGTTCGGACGAGTTTGTCAAATTCATATTTTTTGTGTATCTTTGATCCCGCCACCTAACTTATATTATACAATTTAAGTGATTTATTGTAATTTATAAAGTATATTATTTTGTTGAAATTAATTATATATTATTTTACTAATACAAATATTTTGTATTAATTTATTCTTAGAAATTGAATGATAAATTTACATTTGTAAGAAATTATTGATATTTAGATATTAATATTTAAATAATTTTAATTATTTTTAAAATTCAAATTTTAACTGGTATTTAGTTGTACCAATTTTTTTAATTATATTGTGAGTAATTAAAGTATCCGATTTTTTTTACAAATGATTATTTTAAAATTTATAGAAATATTGGATTTTCAAATAATTGAGAATTTTCATTAATTATATTATCATGTGAATAATAATATGATCTGTCACACTATATAAGGAAAAGTTATTAAAAATACTACTCTTCGAGAAGAGATCCAATTTCGATTAACAAAATAAAAATTTTAAATTATTAAAATAGAAATATTTTTTTCAAAATAAATATCTTAGAATTCTCTTCTAAAATTATTTATATTAAACTATCTTTTGACTATTTTTTTTATATAAATATTTTGTTATCAAATTCTTTATATTTTATTTTAATAAAGTTATTTTTTATAAAAATATATATTTAAATTTTTATATTAAAAAATAAAAATATAATAATTATTAACATAATTCAAAATTTTGATGTAACATATGATGAGTAATCTAAAATTCTTTCGAAAATTTGTTTTGTTTAACTAATTTTTTTATATATTTATATAGGGTGTGTTTGGTATTGCTGTTGCTGACAACAATAGCAGCTTTTCGCTGAAAAACAGTTAAAAAACTATTTGGTAAAATTCAAAAGCTACTTTTCGGAAAAGTGCTTTTGGCTTAAAAGTTGCTGTTAGAAAAAGCAAGTCCCCATACTTTTAGAAAAAGCTGCTCTTCAACTTTTGTGGGAAGCAGATGTTGATTTCACCATCAAACATTACCAAAAGCATTGTTATTTTTAATTTTTTGCATCAAAACATATACATATCAAAAAAATTATCAAACAATCATCTCATTTTTCCAACAACACTTTTTTAACAACACTTTTTCTAACAACACATCAATTTTTAACAACAATCCCAAACAGAGCCTAAATATTTTGTTATCAGATACTTTATATTCTATTTCAATATAATTATTTTATATAAAATATATATATATATATATATTTTTAAATTTTGATATTAAAAATAAATAATAATATGATAATTATTAACACAATTCAAAATTATGATTTAAACATAATGATGAGTAATCACATCTAACCAAAATCATTTTTGAAAATTTATTATAAAAATGTAATAAAATTTAAAATATATTTTTAATTTTTGATATTAAAAATAAATAAAATATAATAATTATTAACGTAGTTAAAAATTTTGATTTAAACATAATGATGAGTAATCACATGTAACTAAAATTATTTTTGCAAAATTTATTATAAAAATATATTATGAGTATATTTATTTATATTTTAGATCAATTCGAAATCCATTTATATAAAAATTATATACAAGAAAAAGATAATATTTTTTTTAAAAAAATATAATGGTGATATAAAAGAATCCAAATATAAATAATTTACTCTATATTTCACGCTACTCTCGGGAACCCCGCTATTTCTTTCAATTCAAACCCAGATCTTTTTATCGGTCTCTGTTCTCGACCATTTGCGAATCCAAACACTAATTAGGTTTGAATAAGTCAGATTCCTACTAATGCATACACAATCGCTGTACCTATACTGCCACCACCGACAGAGACAGAGATCGGCGAAAGAGAGAGAACATGAATCTGTTTGTCCGGCGGAACCCTAATTGAGTCACGGCGGTGAGTAGACATTCTCGTCAGCGGCGAAAATGAAGGGCATTTTCAAGTCTTAGCCTAAATCTCCGGTCGATATAGTTCGGCAGACTCCTGATATCCTCATCTTTGCTGATTGCTCTGCTTCTGAGGTTTACACTAGCAAGCGCGAAGAAAAGGTTCGTAATTTCGCTTTTTTGATGCTTTTTTTGGTATCTCGTCAAGGTATCTCCCCTCTATCCTAGTCCTGTATGTGATTTACTGATTGCTGGTATTTATTGGATGTCGGAGTCAGTTTCTTGTAGTTGTATATGTTACTTATCAATATATGCTGGATGATTTTACAGTTTTTAAGTTCACCCAGCTTAAAATAACAAGAGTAGGGATTTTTATAGTCCTATGAGGCAGTGAAATCACAGTTTTTCCTATTTCCTTTTTGGGGTCAAATATAGGTCGGTTTGATTTCTTTATGGCAGGGGCTAATATTTTTTTAATGGAAAGATCCAAGTCCCCTATTAGGTTTTTGGATATACATTGTCTGCAAAGTTTTCTGTTGAACAGAAAGGTATAAAAATTTGTCTCGTATTTATTACCAGACATTAGTACTTTAATTGTTCTCGTTCGTAATCGTTATGTCAGTCATTACTCTGTATTTTGTTGTTTTCTTATCAAGGAAGAAGTATACTCCATCATTCTTATATATGTCAATTCTATGATTAAAAGTTTGGTCGCTCATTTGTGCCTGCAACTACATGACTACGCCCAACTACAGTACATGTTTATGTTTTCTGGATTCTTAGATATGCACTTTTTTATTTGAGTTACATAAATTATTACGAAAGATATAAAGCTAGCAGAAGTAGGAAGTATGTCAAATTAATTGTACATTCCTATATTGAGGATTGAGATCCATATCTGAAGTAAGTTTCTGTACATTTTTTTTGTTACATTCATCCTGATGTCGTACTTGGCACACATTACATTCTATCACCAAATGTATGTTCAAGTCAAAAGTTGGAGATGGTAGTACCTTGGTCATCCGTACAGGTATGGTCATACATACAGGTGTACTTATTTTGTTAAAACCATTAGCGCCACTAATTTTCAGAAATAGTCTCTTTACCATTAATAGTTTTATGTACACCTGGTCATGCTCCTTTACTGCTTGTATCCTGATCATAGTTTTATTTAGTTATAGGTGCTTAAGGACTTCGGCTTAATTGCAGACTGGAGCCTCTTTTACTGCTTGTATATTGTTGACGCCTAAGAATTGTCTCTCAGTGCCTATAGCTAATATTTTGAATTCTCAGACTTCAATATATCATAATTATTTTCCTGCCATAGGTTAATATATTGTTTTTGAATAGTATTTACTTAGAAAATTAAATTGTAGTGACAGCACATTTCAGTCTACTTCTTAATATTCCTTATTTATGGCAATAGAATCAAGCAATAGACAGACTTCTAAACAAATTTTATAATATTCAAAGCTCTGGTCTTGCAGAGTATAAACAAAATCCGAAAAATGAAGTCCCCTGTGCTAGTGATACATGTATATGTAGTTACACATCTATATGTTGTTACTTTTATTGCTTGACCATATTTTATAGTTGTGATGTTAATGTTGGATTTGACGAACTTGCAGAATGCAGATGTTGCAAAGTTTTCAATCTATATACATTCCAAGCCTGGTTTTGTGTTTGACAAATCAACTTCTGTTTCCGAATTATTTTATAATCGACAGCTGAGTAGGAGCATCCTGGTGTTTGATTCATGGACACATAATAATACTCTTGATAATGCACTTTGATATGTCAAACCGATTAGGCTAGGTGATAATAATACTCTTGATAATGCACTTTGATAATGCAAAGCTAGGTGTTCTTTAATCACTAGATTCCTCATCACTTCTATAGGTGTGCTTGGGAAAACCTACTATGATAGAAGCAGAAAGATTGTTACTGGAAGAAGCTCTTGCAGATTCAGAAAACCAGAGATTTGTTCTTTTGTCAGACAGGTTGCTTTGATATGCTTTTTTCCCTTGTGATTCTATAACTACTGAACTGCATATTTCAATGAATAAATGTTGTTAGATTCTTTTCTTGGAAGATTTCTAAACTATTGTTCATGCTGAAAGAGAAAGTTTCCATTCTTTGATAGAGTTTGTTTAGGAAACTATAGTAGTTGATCTATTTCTGCCTAGTAGTCTAACAGATGTCAAAAACAAAGTAATATTGGGTACTATTCATACATGGCCCCTGCTTCAAAGATATTGTCCACAAAGTAATAGTGATACATGTATTCTTTTATTTGTGATTTTTTTATTTGACAATACATCTAGTTAAAAGGAGCCAGTCCAGAACAACCCCCCCTCTCTTTAGATTGTTGATAAATTTAGTCTTTCTTGCCTATTTGGCCGAGTCCTGCGGGATGATTTAAATTCTGATGTTAACAATATATGTATGATGAATTGCTTCTGATATGGTTTCCTTATAGTAATTCTGCTTGTACTAATGGTGATCTATACTAATGGTGTGTGTTACTAATTTTTGACTTTTTTTTGGTGATCTACAGGTCGCTAGCAGAGACTTAACCTACCCACGACATCTCTGTCCTAAGTATCAATTTCATTTGAACACACCTATGTACCCTCCAGTCAGGTCCTTGGACCAGCAACAATTCGTGCATGTTCATTGTCCGCTAGTTTATCCCGGGATTTGATCATTCTGGACAGGTTGTGCCTAGAAACAGAAGGTATTGTTTATCTGATCAAGATTGAACTGTAATTCCAGCGGCGGCAAAGATACAGGGGAATTGGTTGTAGGTCCTGTGTGATTTGAGTAACTATGCAAGTAAAATGTTAAAAGTTCATACTTATTTATATAGAAATCTTTGATTCAGAAAGATATTTAGCATAATTATGTATGAAACCTTGATCGATACATTTTCCTTAAAAATATAATATATTTATTATTTGTTATGGTTTATTTGTGGTTGTTGTTTGTTATACATAATATCTCATCAAAGTCTTCTGGAGGTGCATAGTGTATGTAAGACAACAAGTTAAGGTTATCAATAAAATAATAAAAGTATTTTTTTTAAAACACTATAAGCGTCAGCATTCTTGTTAACCGACGCAATAGGTCTATACTTAGAGCGTCGGCATTTTCGGTAACCGACGCTTATTCATATACCTACAGTGTCGGTAGTTTAGTTAACCGACACTTATGCCTATACCTAAAGCGTCGACATTTTAGGTAACCGACGCTTATGCCTATACCAATAGCGTCGGTTTCTTAGATAACTGACGCTTATGCCTATACTTTTAGTGTCGGCATTTCCGATAACCGACGCTTATAACAATTTTAAGCGTCGCCTAAATAACCGACGCAATAGATCCATACCTTTAGTGTCGCCTGCATATACTACGCCACTTGACCGACGCTAAAAGTATGTTTTGACCGACGCTATAGACCCTTTTTATACTAGTGATGGCATTTAAAGGATAAACATAAGGGACGCTTGACTTAAATATATATATATATATCAAAATGACTCAGGATAGTTGCAGCAATGCATGAACTATTAGCAGTAAATATGAAGGACAAGTTGAATCACTTGCCTTGAGAAAGGCTGGTCTGGTCTGACTGGTAGGAGCAACTGGAGCTTCACTCAACCTTTATAGCAAGTTTTCCCTCGTCTCGAGATCCTACATAAATAATAATAATCCTCATTATAATATATTCTCACCAACTTAACCTATTTACAACCCGAACTTAAACACAGATGGTACTTAGGCCTATATGCACTTAATTTATATTCACCTTTAATTTATAATTGCACACACATAGCCACATAATCACATATCATATATTAATACCAAATAACACCATATACACCATAATGCAACATTAGGCTTGGATGATCTCGACTCACAACTTAAGTCACTTGGTCGCTAAACTAGACAAAGTCTTCTGATTTTGGTTTTCTAACTCGATGTGCCTTTACTAAACTATCCAAGACCTATTGACCCTCACTTATGCCTTTTATTCTACTGACCTTATACTATCTTACAACTATGGTGGTTAACCAAGACCTCACTCCTAAGTGTTCTAAAACTATGTGATGAGTGAAAGTGCTCACTGGTGCAAATTTCAGAATGACAACTATGGTTTCTTGAGTGCATTTGACACCCTTAAACTATAGGTTTTCCTTCAAAACTCTTACACAAGACTCTCCTGACCTAAGGGAATCTCCCAAACTTGATGTGGCTCAAGGGTCTGGCTTGGGCCTTCTTGGGCCTAAGCTCAAAGTCCATGGTTCCCCAGTTTTCCTGGGCAGAAAACACCCTAACTTGAATTAACTTGTGACACATGGTTCTAACTCATATCCTATGAACTATGGTTGGAAAAACTTCTCTGACACTCCCTCTAACTAAGGCCTAACAGGGCCTAGGCTACCCATGACATGGTCAAATCTCCCTATTTCTAAGTTGCAACAAAACTGTCCCCTGCTGGACATATTTTGTTATTCTACTTGTGCACCTAACCAAATGATATGCAAACCTCCAACCAACACCTAAAACCTTTTATATACTCCCAATACTAACTTCTGGTGGCTTGGGCCTCGTTCACATAAATGACATGGTCAAAACGCACTCTAAACCTTAGGGTACTAAACTGATTTTCTGCAGAAACTATAACTCTCCTTCCTCCAAGGTTTTGACTTGACAAACTCAACCACCAACAACCCAATACCCAAACCAAGACTTAAACATGGTGATCTACTGAACTAACTCCCTTAAACTCAAAATAATCTTGGTGGAGATCATCCTTACCTAAGGTGCAATCATGGCAAAACAAAAGAAACCACATTTCACAACTCACAAATCATCAAGTTTTTGAAACAACAAGTTTTGCATTTTATAAAAGATATACACGAATTATTACCATGCATCAGGAAGCATTAATCAATATCAACACATTATTCCTACTGAAATTAAATCTTACTAATAAAATCTTTCCAAATGATCAAAATCTTATAACATTCTAAGTGAAATCCACATGCATGCATGTCTTCGAGTTTTACAAGCCAAACAACATGTTTTCTAAATATGTTTTACCAAGAAATTTACATGCAATCCTAGCATGAGCTATATCTAGATGATCACTTAGCATGCAAGGAGTTTTATCAAATTTTTACTAAAAAAAATTCAAGCCATTATCACATAAACATGCAAAAATTGAACAAAGCAACAAGAATGGTCTCAAGAACCATTCATTCGGCTCCCCTATGGTCATGGCCGAATGAAATGGAAGGGAATGGCCATTTAACATCAAGAGTTTTCTTCTCAAGACTTGGCACTTCACCATTCCTTGTAGTCCTCTCAAAAACAACCTTAAACTCACAAGAATCAAGGTTGTACTTTGAGTTTCAACTAAAACCTTAACATGCAACCTTAAAACTTAAACTTCCTACTCAAAACTCTTTAAAATATAAGTGATCATGGCATGGGAAGTAACATTTACTTCTTGTAGAAGGTGGAACTTGATTGAGAAAGAAAGAAAATGGGGAGGGGGTTGATCTCGGCAAAACCCGAGAGTGAGGGGGGAAGAAAACTGAGAGTGAGAGAGAGGAGGGAGGGAAGAAAGAGTGTGGTGGTGAGTGATGTGTGAAATGATCATGTCTTTACTTGTTTTATGGTTTTTGTTTTGACAAATATGAGTGGAAATAGGAATTGACATGACCACCCTTCCACTTAAACTTGGATCATTTTGCATGCAAGGGTAAATGAGGAATTTGGCTAGAAAATAAGAGTTAGTGGGGTGGTAATTGTCTCTTTAGCCCTTTTGGATTGAATAGAAATGATTTGCATGCAAGGACAACTATGTAATTTGCTAATTATAACAATTAACATTTATAAAGATTTATTTTTGTAAAATAAAACACAAGTTCAAAAATTATAAAATTTATACCATAAAATAACTTGGATTTTTAGAAATTTTATAAAACTACTTTTGAAATTTGTGAACAATTAACTTTTAAAAAGACATTTATTCAAGGTTTAAAAATATTCCTTATAAATAAAAAATGAAAGAAATAAATAAACTTTTGCTTTGAAAATTCATATACCACATAACGAAAATTTAAGACGCAGAAATTCTCATTCACACAAGCATACAATAGTAGCATATATTGGCATTCGGCTTTTAAAGTTGTACTAAATTTACAATTAATATTACACAGAAATGCCGGGTGTAACACAGCTAATCAAACAAATCATCGATTCGAGATAATGGATACTTATTCTTGATCGTAAGCTTATTCAATTCTCGATAGTTAATGCATAACCTCATGCTTTCGTCCTTCTTCTTAACAAATAGTACCGGTGCATCCCATGGGGACACACTGGGCCTAATCACTCATTTCTCCAATTACTCTTGTAATTGATTTGCTAACTCCTTCATTTCAACTGGCACCATTCTGTACGGGGCCTTGGTACTGGTTCCATTCCAGGTGCTAAGTCGATCGTAAACTCAATTTCCCTATCTGGAGAAAGTCCTTGTAACTCGTCTGGAAACTCATTAAACACTGAAATATCTTCAAGTTTTGCTGGCTCCTAATTTCTATCTATCACATAAGAAATGAAATGATCGCATCCTTATCACAGTAACTGTAATATCCGGGATATATCGTGTAATTATTTTTGCTATTATATAATTATTATGTGTGTTCAGTATATATTCTGTGAGCTAATTGTTAAGTGTTATCTGTACTTGAATATTCAAAAATAATATTAATTGAGTATTTTAATTTTTATATGTCCAAAATAAAATATAGATAATTGTCATATCTTCCTAATTATTTTTATGTTGGTTTATGGATTTATAAGAATCATATGAAATTTCTAAAATCTTTTTCCGGGTAATTAAAATCTATTTTATAAAAACGGGAACCAACCGACGTTAACCGTTGTTACGTTTTTGGAACCTGAAACTCTTTCGAGAACTCCTTCCTAACCTAATTGTAATATTCCGAGCATATTCCATGTTTCGACTTTTTCGATCCGGCTTACGGTTTGTCCTGCGCGGGTCCCGGCACAACATTTTCGATACAATATTCATTTCGGTAAATCAATAAAATCTGTATTTTCGATAAACGGGAGCTTTTTATTAAACTATCCCAATTATCACTTCGTAATACGTGTAACCAGGCGCTGAGACCAAGACCGCAGTACAAATTGTACTGATTTGGATAATTATCCCGAAAACCGATACCGTTTGGATCAGTTTTTACAAATAAACGTACCGTTTTATATCGGGAATGATCCAACGGGATACTAATTTTCCGTAATTATAAATAGCCTTTTACCGTATTTTATTTCGTATCAAAATCATTTGCAGACAGATAATTATATAATTTTCAGAGAAAAGCCCTAATTACATAAACTGTTCTAAGAATCAAATAGCAAAACGAAGGCGTTACCGATCTCTGTTTTCAAAGCTTGAGTAACCAAAACGAAGGATTTGAGGTGTTCTATCAGATTCTAAGCTTTGTTTCACTGCAGAAATCAAGGTTATTTTTCTAAAAATTTATTTATTTTCGAATTTATTTTATTAAAAATATGAATTTTTGTTCGGATGATTGTTTGTATGATTTGATGATTGCATGTTGTAGAGCTTGTTTTCCTGATGATTTTCATATGTCATACGTCTGATTTGGAGTTCAATAACATGCTCAAAAGTGGGTTTAATTTTCGAATTTCAAAATTAGGGTTTATAACCCGTCTGAATGTTCTTAATTGAAATTTGGGGGTTTCTTATTCTGTGATAGATTGATGTTGTGTTATAGTGGGTTGTGTTCTCTGTGAAATTTGCAATCTAGTCGTATAAGTTTCATGAACCAACGAGGTCTGTAGAGAAGGGAGTTGTGTTTTGAAGTTTTCCGATGTTCGCCGGAAACTGGAAAACTTCACGGCCAAATTCTGGCCAACTCGGGGATTGTTAGGTTGTTTTGATTGCATGATTGTATTCCTGGTAATTTGTAGATGTGATCTGGAGCTTGTGGTAAGGTGAGAAGGTCGGAATCGTGTTCTCCGGCAAACCCGACTGTTTTACGGCGACGGGGTGTAAAATTGCAGTTTGGTCCCTAGACTTTTGGGGACGATACAGTTAGGTCCCTGAAGTTTCCAGACTTTGCAAATTTAGGATTCCTGTTTATAAAATATTTAAAAATCATATTTCCTATTTATCTTTATTATAAAAATTCGTTTTTAATTTTTGAAAATTCTAAAAATTATTATTTTAATTCTGAATATTATTTTTAATTCACAAATAAATCTAAATTAATTAGTTAATTAATTTCAGTTAATTTATAATTGATTAATTGGTCAATTAATTCAAAAATTAATTGATTAATTGATTTAATTAATTATTAATTGATTTTAATTAGTTATTTAATTAGATTTAATTATTTAAAAATGATTTAAAAATTCTAAAAAATAGTTTCGAGCTTTAAAATATTATTCTAAATTATTTCCAGGGCTCGATAATTATTCTAAAATTATTTCGGAGCCAGAATGGGCCAATCGAACCCTGTTTATTAACCCGAAATTGATACAAGGACCCGTTTTAATTCTGAAAAATGTTTTAAAAATCATTTTAAATACCAGAAAGCCTATTTATTACCCGAGACTTCTTTATAAATAATATATCATTGATTACGTGATGTATTATGTGCTACATGTGATTTGTTAATTGACTATCGGTCGATATATTCGGTGTTTACTTGATTATTGCATAACCTTCAATCCGTCAATCGAATTTGGGTAAAACGAAGGGTAGATAGAAGTATGTGTTGAATAGAATTCCATGAGTAAATTATTGATAGATGCTTATGATATGTGAGCAGAAGAGGCAAGACGTAGGAAAGGGAAACAGGTAGTTGAGGAGTAAAACGGTTGTGATTGGAAGCGAGTGCAGTGTAGTAAGCTAATACCAGGCCAGTGTTCTGAACTTTCTCGAGATATTGTAGTACTTGATAATCCTGTGATATTGCAAGTGCTTTGAAGCACAGAAACCTAAATCCTGATTTCAGTTATTGTCCTTGAGCCATGAATCATATTCTTTTGAATCCATTGATTATTGTATACCCAAACAAGAACCACAAATCTACGATACTACTCTACAAATACATACAAACTAAATACCAAACACTGAAATGAACTATTATATACTCAACCCATGGTATCTTATACTTTGAAAGATCGAATCCTTGAAACCTTGAAACGTTGATTCCTTTGTTATCCAATTCTTTCATTACCCAGCATCCAAGCTTTTAAATTGCCTTATTGATCCTTACAAGGATTGAAACCCTTTCATTGTTAAACATTTATTGTTGTTAATGATTTCGGTTATTGTTTACTATTGCATATTCAGCTATTATGTTAGAATTGGATTGTTTTTATAAAATTGTGGACCAGATTCGTGGTCAGACCATATAATGGTCAAGTTAGGCCAATGTGTGCCTTGAATCCAGTAGTTAGAGCAATGCTGTGTGCCTTGCTCGGGGTTAGTGCGTGACTGATCAGCAGCCTAACCTTGGTTTTTAAATTAAAAGTATAATATCCAATTCTAAATCATAATCCATTGTTCACTTGATATCATAAACATATTCACCTGATGATCATTATTCTCAGTTTTGTCATTGTGACTTGGTGAGCTAGTTAGCTCATTCGTGCGATGTTGTTTATATTCTTTCCAGTTAAAAAGGAACCAGTTGGTAAAGAGGATCCCCAGTCCAGCGCGAGAGCTAGGGGTTCAGGTTGAGAAAGCTGAGCTAGTAGGCTTCTTTTGGAATAATTTAAGTTTGTAAAAGTTTGTAATAATGTTTAATACTCAGTTTGAATTTTAAATAGTTGGGATTTGAACGGTTTGTAATATATTAGTGTGTTTGGCTTGTGTGCATACTTTAACCTGTTGCGGTCCGTGGTGATTGGTAAGTAGGGTCATTGCATATATTATTATTATCTTTATTATTGCTATAAGCAGAGGTTATAATTAAGATGTGTGTGTGGACCCCAAACTTCTGACCCGGGTTTGGAGGGCGCCACAAGTTTGGTATCAGAGCTACAGGTTATAAGTCACTGACACAAGCCTAGATTGACGAGAATGGGTAGAGGGATAGGATTAGAAGTAAGGTATAGGATGATAGAACATCGAGAGGTTGAGTGTTATGGTATAACCGGTATTAGTATAGGTTGCGTCGTGGTACGAGATTCTTATATTACGATATGATTTCAGATAGCAGAGATGGCCGACTCTTTTATTCCCGTATCAGCTGATCACTCAGAACCTTCAGTTGGAGCACCAGCATCGGATCCACGTCCTGTGATTCCACCAGCATTGGCTATTCTACCTACACCGGTGTTGCAGCCCGTACCATTGCAGGCTATTCCACCTCCAGGCATGAGGCCACCTGTCAGAGGACCCCCACCAGCTGAGTTAGATTCCACTGGGCATTCAGTAGCGAGTGCCCTATTCCAGTCTACATTGCCCCCAGTTCCTTATTACCGGTATGAGGCTCTTCTATTGGAGCGTGATTCCTTGTTGGCTCAGATTAGAGAGTTACAGCATATCATTAGGACTACAGATGTTGATCGTGGTATGAGGGAGCTTCGAGAGGAGATTCATGTGACACGGAGGGTTCTTGAGGCTAGGCTACATGGAGCTACACTACCTGGCAGAGGCCCTGATACATTGTTGGGCTGGGCTACTGAGGTAATGGAGGACTTTGAGAGGCTGGCAGGACCAGAGTTTCCTTGGAGCTGAGTTAGAGATTTTGAGATGGAGATGCTGAGCAGTATTGTTATGGTTATGTAGTATGGACAGTAGTGTGTAGTGTGTATCAGTAGACTTTTAAGTTGTATTTATAGACTAACGATGCTGACTAGTGAGTAGGTTGTTGTACCCTTTTTGCTTTTACTTTCGAAGCGTCTTTACGCTTGTACCACCTAAAACTTTTGATCTAAATATCAGTACCTTTTCCTTTCCAACACTGTCATTTACTTTATCGCACCTGTTGTACTTTACCTTATTTATTGCACCAGTATACCTGTGATACCATGTACCCTGTTTTCCATAACTGTTTATATTCTGTAAAGAAGCATGCAATTTACTTAGTTACAACTGTTTTCAAAAAGAGATATTTCTATTTTACAAAACTTTTCTTTTATACAAAGATTTGATTCAAAAGCTAAATAAATTGATTGATTCTTTACAGAAAATGCCTCCCAGAAGAAATACCCGCACCAACACCCAGAATGAAGAAACCAACAACAACAATAACAACCAAAATGATATAAACCAGAATGTGAACCCAGGACCCATGGACCCAGCAATAGCCCAGATTCTTCAAATCTTGGCCCAACAAACAGTTCACCTGGCACAACAACAGCAAAGACAGACCAATCCCCAGGTAACTTTCAAAACTTTTCAGGCAGTAAACCCACCAGAATTCAAGGGTTCCTTAGAGCCAATTGAAGCAAATGTGTGGTTAAAGGAAATAGAGAAGGCATTTGCCTTGGTAAAAGTGAAAGAGGAGCAGAAGGTTGAATTTGCAAGTTACTATCTTAAGAATGAGGCCACCTATTGGTGGGAGATGGTGAAGACCTTGGAAAGCACAGATGTTATTACTTGGGAAAGGTTTAAGGAATTGTTTTTAGAAAAGTATTTTCCTCAGTTTGTTCAGGATCAAATGGAGTTGAAGTTTTTAGAATTAAAGCAAGGGAACATGTCGGTAACAGATTATGAGGGGAAGTTTGAGGAATTGTCAAGGTATGTGTCGTCGTATGTTGATACTGATAGAAAGAAAGATAAGAGATTCCAGCAAGGCTTGAAGCCATAGATGAGAGGGAAGGTAGCTATTTTTGAATTGGATACCTATGCCGGGGTTGTACAGAAAGCTATGATCGCAGAGACAGAGAGTGAGATGTTCCAGAAAGAAAAGGAAAGCAAGAAAAGGAAAGTTGAGGGAAGTGTGGGTCAGTCACAAACAGGGAAGTTTCCAAATTTTAAGAAGGGCAAGTTTCAGCCAGGGAGAAATTTTAATTTCAGGAGACAAAATGCAGGAGACGGAGGCCAGGGCAATCGTCCAGCCAATGTGAATCAGCCGAATCAGTTGAGATTAACTTTTCCAGATTGTCAAGTATGTGGAAAGAAGCATGCAGGAGTTTGTAACAAGTTGAATGTGTTATGTTTTAAATGCAACCAGAAAGGGCACTACTCGAGAGAGTGCCGAAATCAGCCAGCAAGAGAGCCATCGAATAAGGATCAGCCTATCCGGAATCCAGCAGTGAAGGTTCCAGCCATTGGATTTACATGCTTTAAATGTGGGAAGCTAGGACATATGGCCAGGGATTGCAAGACACCAGCCCCAGTCAGTAATGCATTAAGAATTATGGGATCTACCCCAACAGTGAATGAGACTCCGAGGGCTAGAGTTTTTGACATGTCGGTGAAGGATGCGATCCAGGATACGGATGTCGTGGCAGGTACGCTTAATGTGAATTCTTTATGTGCCAAAGTGTTAATAGATTCGGGAGCAACTCGATCATTTGTTTCACAAGATTTTGTTAGTAAGTTAAATTGTCCAGTTGGGTATTTAAATGAAATAATGACTGTGGAATTAGCAAATCAAGAACGTGTAACTGTTAACCAAGTTTGTGGGAATTGTGAGATTGAGATTTCTGGTAGTAAATTTTGTGTAGATTTGATACCGTTTAAGTTAGGAGAATTTGACGTTATATTAGAGATGGATTGGTTATCTAAGCATGATGCTCGGATAGATTATCGAAATAAGAAAGTAATGGTGAAAACGCCAGACGAAAGAATAGTAACGTTTAAGGGACAGAAGCAGGTAAAGAAGTTCTTAACGATGATTCAAGCTAAGAAGTTACTACGACAAGATGTGAGCATTTCATAGCATATGTGATCCACTGAAGTCAGAAGCCAGCAAAACTTGAAGATATTCCAGTTGTAAATGAATTTCCAGACGTATTTCCCGACGAGTTACCAGCACTTCCTCCAGATAGAGAAATTGAATTTGCAATTGATTTAGCACCTGGAACCGAACCAGTATCCATGGCCCCGTATAGAATGGCGCCCGTTGAGATGAAAGAATTAGCAAAACAATTACGAGAGCTGTTAGAGAAAGGAGTAATTAGACCCAGCGTATCCCCGTGGGGTGCACCGGTATTATTTGTTAAGAAGAAAGATGGAAGCATGAGACTGTGCATCGACTATAGGGAGCTCAATAAGTTGACGATCAAGAATAAGTATCCGTTACCCAGAATTGATGATTTGTTTGACCAATTGAAGGGAGCCAAGTATTTTTCCAAAATCGATTTAAGATCGGGATATCATCAACTAAAGATCAAACCAGAAGATATACCAAAGATAGCTTTCAGAACAAGGTATGGGCATTACAAGTTTTTAGTGATGTCTTTTGGATTGACCAACGCCCCATCAGCGTTTATGGACCTGATGAACAGAATTTTCAAAGCATATTTGGACAAGTTCGTTATAGTATTTGTAGACGATATTTTGATCTATTCAAAGACGGAGGATGATCATGCGGAACATTTAAGGACAGCTTTGGAGATTTTAAGGAAAAAGAGGTTATATGCTAAATTGTCGAAGTGTGAGTTTTGGCTACAGGAAGTTCAGTTCTTAGGACACATAGTCAGTAACGAAGGGATCAAAGTGGACCCGACAAAGATCGAGGCAATTACGAATTGGGAAAGACCGAGAACACCCACTGAGGTAAGAAGTTTCTTGGGATTGGCAGGATATTATCGACGATTTGTTCAGAATTTCTCAAGAATTGCAACACCATTGACAAAGCTTACACGAAAGAATGAAAAGTTTATATGGAATGACAAGTGCGAAGAAAGTTTTCAGGAATTGAAGCGGAGATTAATCACAACACCTGTTTTGTCACTTCCAGACGATCAAGGGAATTTCGTAATTTATAGCGATGCTTCCTACAAAGGATTAGGATGTGTTCTTATGCAGCACGACAAGGTGATTGCATATGCGTCAAGGCAATTGAAACCACATGAACAGAAGTACCCTACTCATGATTTGGAGTTAGCAGCTATAGTTTTCGCTTTGAAGATTTGGAGACATTATTTGTATGGAGAAAAATATGAGATTTTTACGGATCACAAAAGTTTGAAATATATATTTACCCAGAAGGAACTTAATATGAGACAAAGGAGATGGTTAGAATTGATTAAGGATTATGATTGCTCGATTAATTATCATCCCGGTAAGGCGAACGTTGTAGCAGATGCGTTAAGTCAGAAGGAAAAGTTAAATGTATTATCCGTACCTGAAGAGATATATAAAGAATTTCAAAAATTGGAATTGGAGATTAGAATTTGCAAGCCTGAGGAAGCAAAAGTGTACAGTATGATTTTCCAACCGGAGTTATTGGAGAAAATAAAGAAATGCCAGAAAGAGGTAATGGATCAAGATATAAATAGTTTGGTAGGTGAGGAATTATGCACGCAACAAGATGATCAAGGTATTCTTAGGTTTTCTTCAAGAATTTGGATTCCACCAGTAACGGAGCTGAAAAATGAAATTTTACAAGAAGCACATAGTTCAAGATATTCCATCCATCCAGGGAGTACCAAAATGTACAGAGATTTAAAGAAGAATTATTGGTGGCCAAATATGAAGAGGGAAATTGCGGAATGGGTTAGCAAATGCTATACCTGTTAGAAAGTTAAAGCGGAGCATCAGAGACCAAGCGGATTGCTACAGCCATTGGAGATTCCAGAGTGGAAGTGGGAACATATTGCCATGGATTTCATAGTTGGATTACCAAGGACAAGGGCTAATCATGATGCCATTTGGGTTATAGTAGATAGACTTACCAAGTCAGCTCATTTTCTGCCTATAAATGAAAGATTTTCGCTCGATAAGTTATTTCATATGTACTTGAAAGAAATTGTAGTTTGTCATGGAGTTCCAGTGTCTATCGTATCTGATCGAGATCCAAGATTTAATTCAAGATTTTGGAAGAGTTTTCAAGAATGTTTGGGAACAAGATTGAATATGAGTACGGCCTATCACCCCCAAACGGATGGTCAAAGTGAAAGAACGATCCAGACAATCGAGGACATGCTACGTGTTTGTGCTATTGATTTTAAAGGAAGTTGGGACGAGCATTTACCCCTAGTAGAGTTTGCTTATAACAACAGTTATCACGCCAGTATTGGGATGCCACCTTATAAAGCCCTTTATGGACGCAAATGTAGATCTCCAGTATATTGGGACGAAGTAGGAGAACGCAAAATACTCGGACCTGAATTGGTGCAACAGACAAAGGAAGTTGTTGAAATTATCCAGAAAAGATTAATAGCTGCACAAGATCGTCAAAGCAAATATGCGGACCAGTCAAGAAAAGACATGGAATTTGAAGAAGGAAGCTTGGTATTATTGAAAGTATCACCGTGGAAAGGACTAACGAGGTTTGGGAAGAAAGGGAAGCTAAACCCAAGATATGTCGGACCTTTTGAAATCCTAAAGCGTATTGGCAAAGTAGCTTACGAGTTGGCGTTACCTCCGCACATGGAGCACATTCACAATGTTTTTCACATATTAAAGCTTAAGAAATATAATCCAGACTCCAGGCATATAATAGAATATGAGCCAAAAAAACTTCAAACAGATTTATCATATATAGAGAGTCCAATAGAGATTCTAGAGGAAAGGGAGAAAGTATTAAGAAATAAAGTGATAAAGTTAGTAAGAGTATTGTGGAGAAACCCAAAGGTTGAAGAGTCAACCTGGGAGTTAGAAAGTGATATGAGAGAAAAATACCCTCATTTGTTTTCTTAGAGATTCTGAGGACAGAATCCTTTTAAGGGGGGAAGGATGTAATATCCGGGATATATCGTGTAATTATTTTTGCTATTATATAATTATTATGTGTGTTCAGTATCTATTCTGTGAGCTAATTGTTAAGTGTTATTCTAGTACTTGAATATTCAAAAATAATATTAATTGAGTATTTTAATTTTTATATGTCCAAAATAAAATATAGATAATTGTCATATCTTCCTAATTATTTTTGTGTTGGTTTATGGATTTATAAGAATCATATGAAATTTCTAAAATCTTTTTCCGGGTAATTAAAATCTATTTTATAAAAACGGGAACCAACCGACATCAACTGTTGTTACATTTTTGGAACCTGAAACTCTTTCGAGAACTCCTTCCTAACCTAATTGTAATATTCTGAGTATATTCCATGTTTCGACTTTTTCGATCCGGCTTACGGTTTGTCCTGCGCGGGTCCCGGCGCAACATTTTCGATACAATATACGTTTCGGTAAATCAATAAAATCCGTATTTTCGATAAACGGGAGCTTTTTATTAAACTATCCCAATTATCACTTCGTAATATGTGTAACCAGGCGCTAAGACCAAGACCGCAGTACAAATTGTACTGATTTGGATAATTATCCCGAAAACCGATACCGTTTGGATCAGTTTTTACAAATAAATGTACCGTTTTATATCGGGAATGATCCAACGGGATACTAATTTTCCGTAATTATAAATAGCCTTTTACCGTATTTTATTTCGTATCAAAATCATTTGCAGACAGATAATTATATAATTTTCAGAGAAAAGCCCTAATTACATAAACTGTTCTAAGAATCAAATAGCAAAACGAAGGCGTTACCGATCTCTGTTTTCAAAGCTTGAGTAACCAAAACGAAGGATTTGAGGTGTTCTATCAAATTCTGAGCTTTGTTTCACTACAGAAATCAAGGTTATTTTTCTAAAAATTTATTTATTTTCGAATTTATTTTATTAAAAATATGAATTTTTGTTCGGATGATTGTTTGTATGATTTGATGATTGCATGTTGTAGAGCTTGTTTTCCTGATGATTTTCATATGTCATACGTCTGATTTGGAGTTCAATAACATGCTCAAAAGTGGGTTTAATTTTCGAATTTCAAAATTAGGGTTTATAACCCGTATGAATGTTCTTAATTGAAATTTGGGGGTTTCTTATTTTGTGATAGATTGATGTTGTGTTATAGTGGGTTGTGTTCTCTGTGAAATTTGCAATCTAGTCGTATAAGTTTCATGAACCAACGAGATCTGTAGAGAAGGGAGTTGTGTTTTGAAGTTTTCCGATGTTCGCCGGAAACTGGAAAACTTCACGGCCAAATTCCGGCCAACTCAGGGATTGTTAGGTTGTTTTGATTGCATGATTGTATTCCTGGTAATTTGTAGATGTGATCTGGAGCTTGTGGTAAGGTGAGGAGGTCGAAATCGTGTTCTCCGGCGAACTCGACTGTTTTCCGGCGACGGGGTGTAAAATTGCAGTTTGGTCCCTCGACTTTTGGGGACGATACAGTTAGGTCCCTGAAGTTTCCAGACTTTGCAAATTTAGGATTCCTGTTTATAAAATGTTTTAAAATCATATTTCCTATTTATTTTTATTATAAAAATTCGTTTTTAATTTTTGAAAATTCTAAAAATTATTATTTTAATTCTGAAAATTATTTTTAATTCACAAATAAATCTAAATTAATTAGTTAATTAATTTCAGTTAATTTATAATTGATTAATTGGTCAATTAATTCAAAAATTAATTGATTAATTGATTTAATTAATTATTAACTGATTTTAATTAGTTATTTAATTAGATTTAATTATTTAAAAATGATTTAAAAATTCTGAAAAATAGTTTTGAGCTTTAAAATATTATTCTAAATTATTTCCAAGGCTCGATAATTATTCTAAAATTATTTCGGAGCCAGAATGGGCCAACCGAACCCTGTTTATTAACCCGAAATTGATATAACGACCCGTTTTAATTCCGAAAAATGTTTTAAAATTCATTTTAAATACCAGAAAGCCTATTTATGACCCGAGACTTCTTTATAAATAATATATCATTGATTACGTGATGTATTATGTGCTACATGTGATTTGTTAATTGACTATCGGTCTATATATTCGGTGTTTACTTGATTATTGCATAACCTTCAATCCGTCAATCAGATTTGGGTAAAACGAAGGGTAGATAGAAGTATGTGTTGAATAGAATTCCATGAGTAAATTATTGATAGATGCTTATGATATGTGAGCAGAAGAGGCAAGACGTAGGAAAGGGAAACAGGTAGTTGAGGAGTAAAATGGTTGTGATTGGAAGCGAGTGCAGTGTAGTAAGCTAATACCAGGCAAATGTTCTGAACTTTCTCGAGATATTGTAGTACTTGATAATCCTGTGATATTGCAAGTGCTTTGAAGCACAGAAACCTAAATCCTGATTTCAATTATTATCCTTGAGCCATGAATCATATTCTTTCTAATCCATTGATTATTGTATACCCAAACAAGAACCACAAATCTACGATACTACTCTACAAATACATACAAACTAAATACCAAACACTGAAATGAACTATTATATACTCAACCCATGGTATCTTATACTTTGAAAGATCGAATCCTTGAAACCTTGAAATGTTGATTCCTTTGTTATCCAATTCTTTCATTACCCAGCATCCAAGCTTTTAAATTGCCTTATTGATCCTTACAAGGATTGAAACCCTTTCATTGTTAAACATTTATTGTTGTTAATGATTTCGGTTATTGTTTACTATTGCATATTCTGTTATTATGTTAGAATTGGATTGTTTTTATAAAATTGTGGACCAGATTCGTGGTCAGACCATATAATGGTCAAGTTAGGCCAATGTGTGCCTTGAATCCAGTAGTTAGAGCAATGCTGTGTGCCTTACTCGGGGTTAGTGCGTGACTGATCAGCAACCTAACCTTGGTTTTTAAATTAAAAGTATAATATCCAATTCTAAATTATAATCCATTGTTCACTTGATATCATAAACATATTCACCTGATGATCATTATTCTCAGTTTTGTCATTGTGACTTGCTGAGCTAGTTAGCTCATTCGTGCGATGTTGTTTATATTCTTTCCAGTTAAAAAGGAACCAGTTGGTAAAGAGGATCCCCAGTCCAGCGCGAGAGCTAGGGGTTCAGGTTGAGAAAGCTGAGCTAGTAGGCTTCTTTTGGAATAATTTAAGTTTGTAAAAGTTTGTAATAATGTTTAATACTCAGTTTGAATTTGATTGGGATTTGAACAGTTTGTAATATATTAGTGTGTTTGGCTTGTGTGCATACTTTAACCTGTTGCGGTCCGTGGTGATTGGTAAGTAGGGTCATTGCATATATTATTATTATCTTTATTATTGCTATAAGCAGGTTATAATTAAGATGTGTGTGTGGACCCCAAACTTCTGACCCGGGTTTGGAGGGCTCCACAGTAACTTCTTAGCTTGGATCATTATTAAGAACTTCTTTGATTGCCTCTGGCCTCTAAGCATCACCACTTTCTCATCCGGCTTCTTCAAGATTACCTTCTTATTATGACAGTCTATCTGAGCATCATGCTTAGATAGCCGGTCCATTACTAAAATAACGTCAAACTCTCCTAACTTAAATGGTACAAAGTCAACACCAAACTTATTACCAGAAATCTCAATCTCACAGTCCGTACATACTTGGTTAACATATACAAGCTCCCGATTTGCTAATTCTGCAGTCATAATCTCACTTAGCCATTTAATTGGACAATTAAACTTATCAACAAAATCTTGAGAAATAAATGATCGAGTTTCCCCCGAATATACTAACACTTTAGCACATAAAGAATTCACAATAAACATACCTGCCACAACATCAGTGTCCAGAATAGCATCCTACACCGACATGTCATAAACTCTAGCTCTGGGAGGTTTAACTACTATTGGAGTAGATCCCATAATTCTCAAAGCATTATTGACTAGGACTGGTGTCTTGCAATCCCTTGCTATGTGTCATGGCTTTCCATACTTGAAAAATGTAAACCCAATTGCTGGAGCTTTGCCTTCCTGATTCCTGATAGGTTGATCCTTATTTGTTGGCTCTCTGGCTAATTGATTCCGACACTCCCTTAAATAGTGCCACCTCTGGTTACATCTATAACAGACCATATTCAGCTTGTTGCAAACTCCTCCATGTTTCTTTTCGCATATCTGGAAGTCTGGTAAAGTTAGCCTCTGCTGGGTTGGCTGGTTCCTAGTGGCTGGACGGTTGCCTTGTCCTCCGTTGCCTGCATTCTGTCTTCTTAAATTAAGATTCCTTCCAGGATGAAACTTGTCTTTCCTCTGAATAAAATTTGGAAACTTCCCTACTTGTGATTTTCCTTGACTTCCCTCGAACTTCCTTTTCTTACTTTCCTTCTCCTTTTGTGACATTTCACTCTCTGTCTCCATAATCATAGCTTTCTGCACTACTCCTGCATACGTGTCCAACTCAAATATAACCACATTCCCTCTGATCCATGGCTTAAGACCTTGCTGAAATCTCTTGGCTTTCTTTCTGTCATTGTCCACATATAATGGTACAAACCTAGAAAATTCCTCAAACTTACTTTCATAATCTGCTACTGACATATTCCCATGCTTTAACTCCAGACATTTCAACATCATTTGATCCTGAACAAACTGAAGAAAATACTTCTCTAAAAAAATCCTTGAATATACCCTACATAATATTATTTGTACCTTCCAATATATTAACAGTTTCCCACTATAGGTGGCTTCATTCTTCAAGTAGTAGCTCACAAACTCGGTTTTTTGTTCCTCTCTAACCCTGACTAAAGCAAATGCCTTCTCAATTTCCTTTATTCAAACTCTTGCTTCAATATGATCTAAAGAACCTTTAAATTCTGGTGGATTCACCGCTTGAAAAGTCTTAAAGGTTACCTGAGGATTGGCCTGTCTCTTTTGTTGTTGAATCAGGTTGACTGTTTGTTGAGCCAAGATCTGAAGAACCTGGGCTACATTTGGGTATATAGGACCGGGATTTGCATACTGGTTATTGTTGTCTTGGTTATTGTTGTTGGTTTCTTCATTCTGGTTGGTGGAACGGGTATTTCTTCTAGGAGGCATTTTCTGTAAAAAAAATCAAAAAACTTATTTAGCCTTTAAAGTAAATCCTTTTTATGAAAAGTTTTTGTAAAATAGAAATATCTCTTTTTGAAAACATTTTCAATTGTTGAACTAAGTAAATTGCATGCTTCTTTAGAGAACGTAAACAGTTAAGGAAATAGGGTACATGTTATCACAAGAGTTTATAACTGGTGCAGTAAGTAAAATAAGATAAAACAGGTGCAGTAATGACAATGCTGGAAAAGGAAAGGTACTGGTATAGATATATTAAAGTTTGGTAGTACAAGCATGATAATATTTCGATAAAAGCAAAGGTACAACTGGCCTATCCACTAGTTATTAAGTCTAGTCTACATATACTAACCAAAGTCTGCTGACACACATTACACACTAATATACATATAACTACTTTCACAGCATCTCTGTCATCTAGCTCCAGGGAAACTCTAGTCCACCAAGCCTCACAAGATCCTCTAACACCTCTCTGGCCCATCCCATAAGAGCATCTGGGGCCGCATACTCACAAGTAGTTCCATGAAGTCTAGCCTCAAGTATTCTCCGGGTCACACAAATCTCATCACGATACTCCCTCGCACTCTTGTCAACATCTATAGTCCTTATTATATGATGTAGCTCCTGAATCTGAGCCAACAGGATCTCTCGCTCCAAAAGAAGAGCGTCATACTGATGGTATGGAATAGGGTATGGAGTAAACTGGAAAGATGCACCCGCAACTGAATGTCCGGTAGAGTCAGAATCAGCAGGTGGTGGTCCTCGAATAGGTGGCTTCATACCAGGGGTGGAATATCTCGCAATGGTACAGCCGTCATAACAGGAGGTAATATGGTTAACACTGGTGGAAGTGCAGAGCATGGATCAGATGACAGTCCTCGAACTGAAGGCTCCGAATGATTAGATGATATCGGGATAAAGGAATTTGCCATCACTGCTATCTGAAAATCACGTTGCTAGATAAGAATCTCAAATCTAAACACGAATCATACCAAAACTTACTATACAGTCACACTCAACCTCTCGACATTCTATCTTTCTGTTTCTTAATCATAATCCTAACCCTCTACCCATTCCCGACAATCTAGGCTTGTGGCAGTGACTTTTAACCTGTAGCTCTAATACCAAACCTGTGACGCCCTCTAAACCCGGGTCAAAAGTTTAGGGTTCACAACACACAGACACCCAATTTATATACATGTTTATGAAAATAACATATACAATGACCCTACTTACCATAGCCAAGGATCGCAACAGGTCAAAGTATGCACACAAGACACAACCTTATTTATATTACAAACGTACCAAATCCCAACTAGTTTAACTTGTGTCTGGAATTAAAACATTTTTACAACTTTCAAACTAAAATTAAAACAACAGTCTTCTGCTAGCTTATTTCGTCTCAACCTGGAAACCTAGCTCGCACACTTGTCTGAGGATCCTCGTTACCAATAATTTCTTTTTAAACTAGAAAAAAACATAAACAAATTTGCAAGAGTGAGCTAACTAGCTCAACAAGTCACAATAACAATACTTAGATTAAACAATGATTAACTAAAATGATATAAGGAATCAAGTTTCTTGATAAGCAATGATTAGAATTGGATATTCACTTTTATTTTAAAAATCAAGGTTAGGCTACTGATCAGTCACATACTAACCCCGGACAAGGAAAATAGCTCTGCTCTATATACTGGATCCAAGGCACACATTGGCCTAATATGACCATGAATCTAGTCTGACCACGAATCTGGTCCACCTTTAAAAATAATCCAATTCTATAATAACAACATGATAAATAATGTAAATATATAAGCAGAATCATAAGCAATATTTATCTCGAAGCATAGGGTGATTCATAATACCATGAAGGTATAACAAGGTAAATATAAAGATTGGCTTACAACCTGGGAAAGAATCAGATGATAGAAGAACAAAGGTTTAATGGTTTGTTAGGAATATGTTGTGAACTTGATGATAAATTATACCAAACACCTTAGTAGATTTAACTTAGTGAATTTTGTAGCACTCGACGGATGATCAAATATAGTCTCGACGGATGATTTAATATAGTCCCGACAGATGATGATTTAACATCCATCGAGTGAGTAGCTTATGTAATAATAAGTATTGTAGCACATTTCTGCAAACAACTTTGTGTAGATTCTGTAGGAGCTTATAAGTCATGTTGACTACTAGTAGATATGCATAATAGGTTGATTAATTGTAAATATTAGATGTTTTGTAATTTTGCATAAGTGAAATGGAGTCAAGTGTCAAATAGCTACCCGACGGATGATCAACAAAGCTACCCGGCGGATGATCAACAAAGCCACCCGACGGATGACAAGCATGTACCTGACGGATGATCAAATTCAAATATCTGTTGACACTGACAACACAGTTGCATGTGTCGAGTGTTTGCAAAAAGAATGTGGCAGCCTGTTTAGTAGGGATTTGAGAATAAAGAAGCATTACCATTTCCATGCTATTATGAAGATATTCAAAGATGCTGGAATAGAGTAGTGAAGTAGCATGGAGTTGGACTAGATATGTTTTGTTTTATTATCTTATCTTACTGTCATGTAAACTTGGTTATATATAAACCAAGTGTAGCAAGTAGAATAATTATCAAACTAAGCACACACATTTTCAGAGAAACATTTTCAAGTTGTATTCTGAAGCATTTCTCTGTAAGCTTAGCTGTACATACTTGTAAGCAGCTGTGAGCTATTCAAGCTTCACAGGGTTCTCACTCAATATATATATATGTATATATATATATATATCTAGTGGATACTTTCAAATCCACCAAAAAGTTTTAAAAGCTTGTGTTTTTATTACTTTATGTTTTGATTCATATAAATCATTTATTCCGTACTTTGCAAATCAAACACTTATATATTATTAAGTAAGAACAATTTTAAAATCTTGGAAAAAAAGCCAGAATTACATTCAACCCCCCTTCTGTAATTCTTGTTGTATTGTTAGGGAATAACAATTGGTATCAGAGCAAGCTCTTGTAGTACAAAGAGTGTAAAGATCACAACAAACAACAAGATGAACAAGAAGGATATTGGAGTTAAGATTACTTTTCTAGACAAAGATAATTATCACCACTGGAAGGTGAAGATGCACCTATATCTTCTTTCCCAAGATGAGGCCTGGATTGCATAGAAATAGGTCCTCATGTACCAATGAGAGCTGCAACTGGAAATGAACCATCTGTTCCAAAACCAAATCATGAATGGTCCGACCCTGATATTGAGCAAGTCAGGAAAGACAAAAAGGCCATAAATATATTGTTCAATGGAGTTGGTGGTGATATATTTGATAATATCATTAACTACAAAACAACCAAGGAGGTTTGGGACACTATCCAGATTATTCGTGATGGTACTGAGCAAGTAAGGGAGAATAAGATGCAGCTGCTAATTTAGCAATATGAGCACTTCCATTATGAAGATAGTGAGTCTCTCACTGATATTTTTAGTAGATTTCAAAAACTACTAAATGCTCTAAAGTTGCATGGAAGAGTCTAACCTCAGGTTCCTTAGATCTCTTCCAAAGGAGTGGAAACCAATGACAGTCTCATTGAGAAATTCTCAGGATTACAAAGAGTTCACCTTGGAGAGACTGTATGGCATCCAGAAAATTTATGAGCTTGAAATAGAGCAAGATGAGAGGATGGAGAAAGGAAGGAAGAAAGGAGGGTCCATAGCACTGGTTGCTGAGTTAGAGAAGGAGAAAGAGATGAAGGCGGAAGCTGTCGAGTCTACATCAAAAGTCTGTGAAAGCAAGGGCAAAGGGCCGGTAGCTGAAAATGAAGACCATTTGAGCCAAGATGATATGGATGATTTTGATGAACATTTAGCATTCCTTTCCAGAAGATTTGCCAAGCTCAAGTTCAAAAAGAACTTTGGAGCAGCCAAGCCAAGTAGAAATATGGTGGATAAATTCAAATTCAAATGTTTCAAATATGGCTTGGCTGGACATTTTCCAGTGAGTGTAGAAAGTCAGATTCTAGCAAGAAGAAGTTTGAGCCTGTCGATTATAAACAGAAATACTTTGAGTTGCTCAAGCAAAAGGAAAGGGCTTTAATTACACAAGAAAATGATTGGGTAGCTGATGGATTGGATGAAGATGAAGAAACAAGCTATGTCAACCTAGCCCTGATGGCCAAATCTGATGAAGTAGAAACAAGTTCTTCAAATAATCAGGTAATCACCACTAACCTAGCATATTTATCTAAAGTTGATGCAATCAATGACATGTCCACAGAATTATATCACTTGCATGTTACATTTAAGTCCCTCACTAAGAAAAATGCTAAAATTAAAGAAAACAATTTGTTTTTAAGTGAGAGGAACAATGTGCTAGAGTCTCAGTTCATTGAATTTGAAAAATTAAGAATTGAGTGTAAGATTGCTAAGGATGAATTAACTGAGTCCTTGAAGAAAGAAGAGATTTTAAAAAAGCAGCTTGAACGAGAACAAGAAGTGATTAAAGCATGGAAATTATTCAGAGATGTCCATGCTCAAATTACTAAAGTTCAAGGTATTGAGTCCTTTTGTGATGCATCCTAGAAAAAGAGTAAGGAGAAATTGGAATCCAACCTGGTTGAAGGATTGTTGACAGATGTGGACTCGACGGATGATGAGAATCATCCGTCGGATAATCAAAAGGATTATCTGTCGAGTGACAAAGAGTCACATCCGTCGGCTGTGAGTAAACCTGTGAGCAAAGCTAAGCTTGCCAAGCTGAATGAAAAATATGGATCAGTTTCCAAAAACTTTGTTTCAGGAGAATCAAGTCAATTGAAGAAGGAGAAGAAAGTTAATGTTGGTCATCTGTCCATCAAGCAATTGAATGACAGATTAGAAAATATTGAGGTTAAAACAGAAACTAAAAAGAAAAACAATAGAAATGGGAAAGTAGGAATTAACAAGCATAACAACTACACACCTGATAAATATGCACCAAGAAAAATTTGTGTTAAGTGTGGTAGTGTTAATCACCTGTCTGTTAATTGCAAATTTGCCATGCCTACTCATGTGCTTGTGCCTCCCTCTTTTCCTAACATCACTATTATGCCTACCATGCCTATGAATGCTATGTCTACTCAGAATATGAATGCACAATTTGCTAATATGCCATTTGCACCAAATCCTTATTATGCTGCATTTAGTATGCCATAAATGTCATTTAGCATGCCTTACTGGAATAACATATTTGCAAACAACATGCCTTTTTCTGTTAATCAAAATATGCATGATAATTCTGTTTTAATAACTGGTTTCAAAGGTCCAACTCAAATGACTAAGGATGAATCAGTCATTCCCAAGTCAAATTAAATTAAACCTAAGAAACTAAAGAAGAAAGCTAACAAGGTAGGACCCAAGGAAACTTGGATACCAAAATCAACTTAATTTGGTTTTGATGTGTGCAGGGAAACAGAAAGAATCTTTGGTACCTGGATAGTGGTTGTTCAAGGCACATGCTGGAGATTCTACCCTGCTCACAGAGTTCAAGGCAAGAGATATGGCTTGATTTCAAAAGATAATGTCATCATTGAAGAAGTTTCCCTAGTGGATGGTCTCAAGCACAATTTGTTGAGTATTAGCCTTCAATTCAGAAGCATGTGTTGTGATAAACAAAAGAAGCAACAAAGTGGTTCTCACTGGAGTGAGAAAAGGAAATGTGTATCTAGCTGACTTCAACTCATCTAATGCAGAATCTGTCCCTTATCTTCTCAGTAAAGCAAGGCAAGATGAAAGTTGGCTCTGGCACAAGAAGCTGTCCCATCTAAACTTCAAGACCATGAATGAGCTTGTCAAGAAAGAACTAGTTAGAGGCATTCCTCAAGTGGAGTTTTCTAAGGATGGATTGTGTGATACTTGTTAGAATGGAAAGCATATTAAAGCATCATTCAGAAAGAAGCTTGATTCAATAATTAAAGAACCTTTACAATTGCTACACATGGATTTATTTGGACCAGTCAATGTGTTGTCCATTTCAAGGAAAAGATTTTGCCTAGTAATTGTGGATGATTTCTCAAAGTTCTCTTGGATATATTTCCTAAAGTCTAAAGATGAAGCTAGTGAAATCATTATTAATCACATAAGGCAAGTCAACAATCATCCTGATTTTAAAGTAAGAAGAATCAGGAGTGACAATGGAACTGAGTTCAAGAATTCTATGATGAGATCATTTTGTGAAGAGAATGGGATTATGCATGAGTTTTCTGTAGCAAGGACTCCACAACAAAATGGAGTAGTGGAAAGAAAGAACATATCTCTTATTGAAGCTGCAAGGACAATGCTTGAAGAATTAAAGTTACCAACATATTTTTGGGCTGAAGCTGTGAATACCGCCTGCTACACTCAGAATATTTCTTTGATTAATCAAGCAAAGTGTATGACACCCTACCAATTGTTCAAGAACAAGAAACCAACTCTAAATTTTCTTCACGTCTTTGGCTGCAAATGTTTTATCTTGAGGAATCAAACTGATCAACATGGGAAGTTTGATGTTAAAGCAGATGAATGAATTTTTGTTGGATATGCTGTGGGAAAGGCGTATAGGGTCTACAATCTAAGAAACAACATTGTCATGGAATCAATACATGTTGTGTTTGATGACAAAAAGATTGAAGGACTGTAAGATGAAGATTTCCATGAAAGCCTCAAGTTTGATAATGTGGAGATGGTTAGTGATGACAGTGATGATGAAAGTGATCAAGAAACAGTAAACAAGGATAATGCAGAAAAATCTATAACTAATGAAGCACATAATTCAACATATGTCGAGTTGAAAAATGCTTCATACGTCGGGAGACAATCTGCCTTATCCATCGGGAGACAATCAGCTTCATCCATCGGGACATAAAGTGCATCATCCGCCAGGTCATTAAGAGAAGCTGAAAGTCAAAATAGATCAGTTACAGAAAGTTCTCCTTTCTCAAATCAAAGATTCACAAACTTAGGGGGACTTTCTAATAATCAAAACTCAGTCACACATCAAGACAACAATGAGGCCTCTTCATCTAGAGCTAATCTACCTCAACAAAGAAAATGGACTAAAGATCACCCTTTTGAGCTCATCATTGGTGATGCATCTTCTAGAGTTCAAACAAGGAGAGCAACTCAAGAAGAATGTCTATACAGTAGCTTCCTATCTAAGGAAGAACCAAAGAAGGTAGGAGAAGCTTTGTTGGATCCTGATTGGATTTTAGCGATGCAGGAGGAGCTAAAATAATTTGAGAGGAACAAGGTATGGAAGCTGGTACCCAAACCTAAAGGAAAGAATCCAATTGACACCAAGTGGGTATTCAGAAACAAGATGGATGAAAATGGCATAGTAATCAGGAACAAAGCTAGATTGGTTGCTAAGGGCTACTGTCAACAAGAAGGAATAGATTTTGATGAAACCTTTGCTCATATTGCAAGACTTGAAGCCATCAAAATCTTCTTATCCTATGCAGCTCATTCCGATTTCAAGGTCTATCAGATGGATGTCAAAAGTTCCTTTCTGAATGGAGATTTGGAGGAGGAAGTCTATGTTAGTCAGCCTCCTGGTTTTGAAGACCCAAATTTTCTAGAAAATGTTTACTATCTTTTGAAAGCACTTTATGGACTGAAGCAAGCACCTAGAGCCTGGTATGACACTTTATCAAAGTTTCTTTTGGAAAATCACTTCACAAGAAGTACTGTTGATAAAAATTTATTCTTCAGATGTTAATGGCTCTAGTATACTTGTTCAAATCTATGTAGATGATATTATATTTGGCTCTACAGATGAAAAACTTTGCAAAAAGTTTGCCAAATTGATGCAAAGTAAGTATGAAATGAGCGTGATGGGGGAACTAACTTACTTTCTTGGTTTACAAGTTAAGCAAGTTAGTGATGGAATATTCATTAGTCAAACTAAATACATTCATGATCTTTTAAAGAAGTTTGATCTAATGGATTGCACATCTGCAAATACTCCCATGGTCACTACAACTAAACTTGAATTAAACACTACTGAAAAGTCTGTGGATATTTCAAGCTATAGGGGCATGGTTGGCTCACTTCTGTATTTAATATCTAGTAGGCCAGATATAATGTTTGCTACTTGTATTTGTGCTAGATTTCAGGCTGATCCTAGAAAATCTCACTTAGTAGCTATTAAGAGAATTTTCAGATATCTCAAGGATTTACCAAAACTTAGCATTTGGTACCCTAGAGATTCTGGTTTTGATCTAACTGGATATTCAAATGCAGATTATGTAGGTTGTAAAATAGACGGAAAAAGCACAACAGGAACTTGTAAATTTCTAGGGAAGAAGCTTGTGTCCTGGTTCAGTAAAAAGCAAAATTTAATTTCTACTTCTACAGCTGAAGCTGAATATATTGTTACTGGTAGTTGCTATGCATAGATTTTGTGGATGAAAAACCAATTGTTGGACTATGGTCTACAAGTGGAGAGAATTCCCATTTTCTGTGATAACATAAGTGCAATTGCCATCACTGAAAATCCAGTGCAGTATTTAAGAACAAAGCACATAGACATCAAGTACCACTTCAGAAGGGAACATGTGATGAACGGTATTGTGGAACTTCATTTTGTTCCAAGTGAAAAGTAGCTTGCAGACATATTTACCAAGCCACTTGATGAATCCACCTTTTCAAGGTTGGTAAGTGAGTTAGGTATGCTTAAATATTCTTGAATCATTTCAGATATTTTTGCAAGTTGTTGTGCAGCCAAAAACTTAATTGATTTTTCTGTTTTGGATGAAATTTTGGCAAGTCAAAATTTACATCCCGACGGATTCTCATTATCCATCGAGTTTGATCATCCGTCGGAATACTATTTGTTAATAAAAATCAATTATTTTTCTAGAGTATTTTATAACTCGACGGATAACTGATTTATCCTCATATGTCGAATTGTCTCAATCCTAGCCATTAAAACTTTGAACATTATCCATCGAGTATACTTATAATTTATAAGCATGACACGACGGGTAAGTGACATAATTTTTACAGTTTATTTATTTTTAAACTGCTATTTTGGGCTATTTTGATTGGTTACTTTATTTATTATTTTTGTCAGTTTATTTCTGAGATAGTATAAAAGCAGAATTCATTTTTATTCTACTCTTTTATCATTTTCAATTCAATTGCTCTAACTTCCTTTCTTCTCCAAAGCAAATATTCTCTTTCCAAATTACTCAGTCTCTAACAATGGCACCCGTCATCAAAATCATGTCTCAAACTGGATATATCTATGAAAAGAACAACTTCACAGCTCTTGTAAACAAGGAGATTCAACAGTCTGGAGAGTTTCACTAAATTATGGACTTTGTAAAAAGCTGTAAACTCAACTATACGATGCTGGAATCTCCCACAATCTAATATGAGGTCGTAGAGGAGATATCGACAACTGCAGTATACAGCTCTACTGACAAGACCATCACTCTTTTTTACTCTCTCGTTCAAAAATAAAGTTAACTTTATTTCGACTCTAAAAAGTGAACTTTATAACCAAAAATTGATAAAAAGGATAAAAATGAAGGTAAACAGTTTTGCATTAATAGTGACATTATCAAAGCATGCTTTAGAATTCCTGATAATACTGCTACTGTTCCACACACAAACACAGATATAGTGAACATGCTAATTTCCACGGGCTATGCACTTTCCACTTCTATGTTAAGTGAAGTTAGGAGGTTAGGTCTTAGAAAAAAAATGGAGCTTTTTGTGTGATGTGGTGACTAAGGTATTCTCTGGTAAGATTAGTAATTTTGATTCTGTTAATATTTCTATGCTTTACATGCTAGTTACTGATAAGTACTTTAATTTCAGTGACTTGGTCTTGTTTGAGTTAGAGTATAAGTTAGGAGAACTGAATAAGAGAGGTAAAAGTGTCTACTATGCTAGATTTTTTATGATGCTTGCTAACCACCTCATTGAGAACATTGTAATTGAGAACCCAACCAACAAGCTGAATTGTTGGGTTCAAGAAAGGAGGATTATTGCAGATCTCAACAGGAAAAACCACCACAAAGAGGTGCCTCTCCTTTATTTTCCAATCATGGAGGGACCTCAGGTAAATGAGGTATGTTCTACTGTCTCCACTCTTCCAACCTCATACACTTCTTTGCCTTCAAATATAGCAATGGCATTTGTGTCAATGACCCAACAGATGTCTACCCAAGCTACTAAACCACAAATTTTATAATCCAAGTCTAAGAAAGCTCCCTCTGGTTTCTTTCAAAAGAAACCAGTTGCAAAATCCACTAAAACCAAATAGGGGAGTGTGAAAGAGGGTAAGCAAGGTGAGGGACAGGGTGAAAATCAAAGAAGCCCTAAGAATAAGGTTGGAGAGGTGAGTGTTTCCCAGCCTAGCCACACTACAGTTTCTCAACAAACTGTAGTGCTTAAAAGCGACTTAAGCTCATTACTAGTTGCATCCTCCCAAAAGGATGTGACTATTGAACAAAGCTCTTAGCCAAGAGTACAGGCCAAGAGGGTAAGGGACACCAGTTCACCCCAAACTTATTTCAAAAAGAAGAAATCTAAACGAACTAAGGATACACAAGGTGCACACACAGTGCAAACTGAAGCAATAGACTCAGTCACTTCACCTTCTCAAAGTCAGATTGATGTGGCTCCAATAAATATGGAGTCACAGCTAAAATCTTTAACAATTGAAGCACCTGAAACACCAAATTCACCCACACACTCACTGGATGTTGACATGATCAATACATCACTTCCAACCTCTCCATCTTTAACTCTTTTGGAGAAGCCAAAAATCCAAGCAAGTGAGCATCATCTTTTAGATGATTTGTTGGCTCACTTGCCATTTCTTTCTGAGTCTGTAGAGACATTTGTGCCTAAATTTTCATCAATCTGCACAGAGTCTATAATAGTCTCCACTCCAAACTCATTCATTTCTTCTATCCCGATGGATATTCATCATCCGTCGAGTAGTGATTGTATCCTAACGGATAAGCTTGACAGCAGTCATCCGTCAAATAGCCATAATACTGTCCCGATGGATATTCCTCATCCGTCGGGTGTCTCTGCACAACTTCAAATTTCTTCAATTCTTACAAGTGCAAAAGACTTAGTGGTAGTATAATCACTCTTAGGACTGAGGGAAGTGAGTGAATTGAGTGAGAGTCTGGGTTGCTCCCAGGAAAAAGGAGAGAAAATGAGTGAACAAATGCAGTCCATTTCTTCAGGACTAGCAAAAGTGAGTGAGAGGAGTCCAACCTTAGATAGTGAAGATGAGGGTGTGATGGTGGGTAGCCAAGGGGAGCCCTTGATGCAAGAACAGTGAGATCATGAGAGAAATGCAGGTACTGGAGAAATAAGGGTGGACATCATTGTTAGTGAGTCAATGAATGTCAATGAAGCAAATAGAGAGGAACTATCTCAGAATAGTCAAGCTGTTATAGATTTCACCTCTTTGGATGCTGAGACATTTACTCATCATGTTCCAGCATATCAACTTTTGGCCGAACAGGGCAATGAAAATGCAGAAAGGATGCTAAATTTGGTGCACACCACTCAATCCATGCAAAGAGCAAAGGATACCATCACAACTATGCCTTCTACAGCTGGTGATGATATAGACTATGAAGCTGGTAGATCAGAAGAATTCTTTGGTGATGACAGTGAAGATGAGTCACTGGACATAGAGGGAGAAGTAGGTCCTAGTTCCAGATCTGGTATGCCATCTTGGGCATTTTCAAAGAAATATGATGAACATTATTTCAAGACCACCCTCATTCAACTCATCAGTCAGACACAATCTGCTTTACAATCAACAACAAATGCCCGCACCAAGAAGCTCCTACAAGCACATCTTGCTTCTCTTCAATTATAACAATACCAAGGCTTTCAACACAGTCAGGATGTCACTTCTATAAAAAATAAGGTTGATCAAATGAAGAAGGATATTTCTGAAAGATGGGATGCTAAATTTCCAGAAGTAACTATGATTGATATTAAGAGAAAATTAAGGAAGAACTCTGATCTTGCTACTCAAGTGGATTCCTTGGATAAAAGGATGACTGCTATGGAAGCTTCTCTAACAGCTATCCATCTACATCAAGCACAACAAATAGACTTGCTTTAAAAGCTAGTGGCAGCACAAACCTATTCCTCTACTCTACCTGCTGATAACAAATGGTATGCCAAAAGGGAAAAAGAAAGTGCTAGTTTCCTAATCAGTCAAGAGGGATCAAGGAGTGAGGAGGAGCAGAAAGTGTTAAACATCCAAGTCAGCAAAGTAATTGTGCCAGCAATTGCTTTCACAAAGCCACCAACCATAGACAATATTGACATAATAAATCTAAAAGCAGCAAAACTAAACACAGATGACAAACTGTTAAAGATTGATGTAGCAGCAGCTGAGAAGGAGTTAAAAGAAAAATAGAGGAAAATAGATGCAGAAATTCAACAAAAAATTGGACCAATTCAGAAGCCAGATAAAACATTCATTCATCACTCTCAAGTCAAGAATATTTCTGTGAATGAAATGAGTATGAATTATCTGGAAAAAGGCCAAACATCTTGCATCAAATCTCCAAAAGAAGATCTAATCATGAAGCCTAAAAGGAACTACTCAAAGTTCTCAGACAAAAATCTTATGGATATTGTGTATGAGACACCTAGGCCAGATGAGAAGAAGCTGTTGGCTAGGTCAATTGCATTTTACAAAGATCCGGTAGATTCAGCACTCAAAAGAAGATTAGCCAAGATCTACAGAAATGGTAAGGAAATTTGTGTGGTGGTTGGACACCCTATATTTGTGGAAGCTAAAAAGGAAGAGAAGGAAAGAATAAGGCAAGAATAGAAGCAAGCTGCTCTGGATGCTAAGAAGCTCAAACAAAAGAAGAATCAAGCTGCTATCTTAGCCAAACTTCAAGCTGTGAAGACCACAACTGAGATTTCTACACAACCATCTGTAATTGCTAAACCTCAAGATCAAAAAGTGCAAGATGAACCACAACAGAAAAGAAGCTTCGGATACAAGCTCCACTCCAAAAGAAAATTGGACTTTAGTGATAAGGAAATGGAAGACTACATTCCCAAAAAGACTAAAACTTCAACTCAGACATCAAAACCCTCAGTGGTATTTGAAGAATTCAATGTGGTGGATCCAACTAGGAACATTAATGGTGAGCCCATTATTCCTAAGGATGAGCCAGTAGACTGGGATAGTTTTCCAATTCCTGAGCTAAATTTCCCTATCTTTAACAAGAAAAAGAAGACAAAGACAAGAGCAAGCAAGAAAGTGAAGCCTATGACTCTCAGATCCAAGACCCTAACCAAATCTCAATCTACAGTCAACAAGGGAGATTTTTTTTACATCTGTGACATCAAGGAATTCTCTGACATAAATCTCTACTTAGATAAATTGGAAGAAGTAAGAGGAATTGATGCTCACAAACATCTCCCTGAAAGCCTGGTGTTTAAATACAAGGGAGGAAAAGAGATAATGTGGCCACTTTACAGGATTCTTCTAGAAAGCCAAGCTATTCTAATAAAGATCTACTCATCTTTCAAAAAGAACTTTGGATTCAATGTGACTGCAAAAAGATTAGTTCTAAAGAATATTGAGGAGCTGATGAGTAATAGAGCTAAAGATGCACTACCAAAAACTCTGTCAATTCCCTTCACAGGAAAGAGAGTGCATTTGAGGCCCTATTGGCTGATGGAATTCAAGGATGAAAAGGGAGTAAGAAGATTCTTCAGATTGGAGGACCAGTTGAGTATCTCTAGCAATGAGACTCTATTGGAAATGCAAGAAATGCTAGATCTCTCAGAAGCTGATGAACTTGAATTCCACAGACAACTCCAAAATCAGATAGAAGAGAACAACATGAGGCTTGGGAAGAAATCCAGATAATCAAGGAAATAGATTTATCTGCTCAGACTAGAGGAGCACCTTGATAATGATTGATAGCAACTTCTTTGTATACTTTGTATTGTTCAATTTTCAGTAAATATTGTAACACTTATCAGTTTTATCTACTATTTTCAGTCTATAGTTTTAGGGTGTTTTGTTATCATCAAGTTTCTCTTAATTTATGGCTACAATTCCAGTAGACATAAATTGGGGGAGATTGTTAGGAATATGTTATGAATTTGATGATAAATTATACAAAACATCTTAGTAGATTTAACTTAGTGAATTTTATAGCACTCGGCGAATGATCAAATATAGTCCTAACGGATGATTCAATATAGTCCCGATGGATGATGATTTAACATCCATCGAGTGAGTAGCTTATGTAATAATAAGTATTGTAGCAAATTTCTGTAAATAACTTTCTATAGATTCTGTAGGAGCTTATAAGTCAAGTTGACTACTAGTAGATATGAAGAATAGGTTGATTAATTGTTGTAAATATGAGATGTCTTATAATCCTGCATAAGTGAAATGGAGTCAAGTGTCAAATAGCTACCCGACGGATGATCAACAAAGCTACCCGACGGCCACCCGACTGATGATAACCATGTACCCGACGGATGAACAAATTCAAATATCTGTTGACAGTGACAACACAGTCACATACATCGAGTGTTTGCAAAAGGAATGTGGCATCCTGTTTAGCAGGGATTTGAGAACAAAGAAGTATTACCATTTCCATGCTATTATGAAGATATTCAAAGATACTGGAATAGAGTAGTGAAGTAGCATAGAGTTAGACTAGATATGTTTTGTTTTATTATCTTGTCTTATTGTCATGTAAACTTGGTGTTATATAAACCAAGTGTAGCAAGTAGAACTATCAAACTAAGAGCACACATTTTCAGAAAAACATTTTCAAGCTGTATTTTGTAGCATTTCTCTGTAAGCTTAGTTTTTCATACTTGTAAGTAGTTGTGAGTTATTCAAGCTTCACAGGGTTCTCACTCGATATATATATGTCTCTGGTGGATACTTTTAAATCCACCAGAAAGTTTTAAAAGCTTATGTTTTTATTACTTTATGTTTTGATTCATATAAATCATTTATTTTGCATTCTGCAAATCAAACACTATATATTATCAAGTAAGAACAGTTTTAAAATCTTGAAAAAGAAGCTAGAATTACATTCAACCCCCCTTCTGTAATTCTTGTTGTATTGTTAGGGAGTAAGCTAGTCATAAGGATCAGTCTTCTATTGTAAAAGGTATGAAGATTTACATGTTAATCAATTCCATTTCAGTGATCTGTGTATGAGATATATGTATTTGTGGAGTGGTATCGCATATATGTAGTTCGTATCTGGGAATTCAACAATCAATGGTTTACAAAGAATAAGGCTTCCGACTCAAAGATGAATAAGAATAATCAGGGTTTAGGGTTAAGTACTTCAGAGCACTTGCAATATAAGACATAACTATTTCAAATATATATCAAGAAGGTTCAAGAATCACTTGCCTTATCTCAATCCGCTTTCATTTTACTTGTACTCGTCTATTGATCTTTACTCACTGACCACTTGCTTTCCCTTTTTATGTCTCTCTTCTTCTACTAGACATCACAAGTATTTATCAATACTTATTCTCATCTTGTTCTATTTGTTACAAGTTTATCTACCTTTCATTTTACCCAAATCTGATGTACGGATTGAAAGTTACGATAAAAATCATCAAATAGTAAACACATAACCTGATTACACATCAATCAGATCATATATAGCACATAGCACGTAAGATATTCGATAAAAATAATTGTTCAAAGAAGATTCGGGGTAAAAATGATTTTCAGGGTATTTAATACGAATTTTTGAACATTTTTCAAAATTAAAATGGGTCAACGAATCATTATATAATTAAATATTAAGGTTCGAATACCCGAATCTGACTTCAAAATCATTTAATGATAATTATCAAGCCTTGAAAATAATTTAAAATAATATTTTAAAGCTTGAAACTATTTTTCAGAACTTTAATCAAAAATAATAATTAAATCTAATTAAATGATCAATTAAAATTAATTAATAACTAATTAAATCAATTAATCAATTAATATTTAAATTAATTGACTAATTGAATAATTAAATATTAACTACAATTAATTAATTAAGTAATCCGGATTTATTTTTGAATTAAAAATAATTTTCGGAATTAAAAATAATAAATTTTGGAATTTTAAATAATTAAAATAATTTTCTAAAAATAAAAACAAATAGAAATATAAGTTTTATAAATTTTTTAAAACAGGAATCCTGTTTTTGTAAAGTTTTAAAACAGGAATATAGAATTTATAAATATGGCAAACTACCAAGGTCGAACTGCAATTGTTCCCCCCGATCATCTTCTCCGGTGAGTCGCCGCCGGTCGGTCTCCATTAACGGCGAATACCGAGATTCCGGCCACCCCAAAACTACCTAGAATCGCGTCAAAATTTCAGGACAAGTTCTTTGACGTTCCAGAACCACATCACTGGTAAACATTTGTTCAGATTATCAACGAATAGCCCATAAAATCGGCCGGAACTTTCCATCACCGTCATGCCCTATTTTCCGGCCAACCCGTTCCAGGAACCCTCCGTTCATCACTTTTATACCAATGGATTGTTTTTTCAACGATCTATTTATTGGTGTGATCAATTTAAACTAATAACCCTCACAGCAAACACACCCAAATCCAATTAAGAACATTCAAACGACATTCAAACCCTAATTCAATTATATCAAAAATCAAACTCAATTTTCTATATATTGTTGAACTCCAAATTAGACATATAATATACTAAAATGATCAGAATAAAATTATCTACAAGACACAATCATCAAATCACACAAACTACATCAAAATCAAAAATTTATATTTTAATCATAATTTAATTCGAATTTAAATAAAGATATTGAAAAATACCTTTGATTTCTGCAGTGAAACAAGTTGTAGAATCTGAAAGTACTTTTCACAAGCTTCGATTCGGTTATTCACACGCTTGATTTCGATTTCGATAACGCATTCGTTTTTAGGTTTGATTTTGAAGAATGCGACGAATATTAGGGTTTTTCTCTATAATTATATAATTTAACTGTTTGATTATGATTATCTGTATAAAATAAAATACGATAAAGGCTATTTATACTTGCGGAATATTTGTAACCCGTTGGATCATATCAGATATAAAAATAGGTTACTTAGCCGCTAAGTAACAATAAAACCGATCCAATTTAGTACCAGTTTAGGATAATTATCAAAACCAGGCTTCTTATTCTACAACCTACAAGAAGATAATGTAATATTTTAATTAAACTATTCCTTCTCTCGAGGATACGGGTTTTATCGATTTACCGAACGAATATTATATCGAAAATTTTGTGTCGGGACCCGCACAGGTCAAACCGTACTCCGGATCGAAAAAGTCAAAATATGGAAAATGCTCAGAATAATCAAATTAGGTATATGGAGTTTTCCCGAGACTTCCGGATTGTAAAAACGTAAAAATGGTTGAATTTGGACAATTCCCGATTATACAAAATAGTTTATAGCTACTCGGAAAAATAGTTTATTAAATCTATAAATCCTTTATAAAATCATTTAACAACATATAAATTACCTGAAAAATATCAAAATTATCTATACTATATTCTGGACATAAAAAAATTAAAACACTCCAATTTTATCACAAATAAACATCCAAACATCATTCCAATTACCAGATAATTCATCGGAATTCACATAATAATTATTTATTAATAAAAATAATTACACGATATATCCCGGATATTACATCTTCACCTTAATAAATTAAGAGTAAAGAACTATGAGGTAGTGGATATATAAAATATATGGTCTATACTATGAAAATCTGGTAGATTTTCAGTTTTCTGGAAATTTTTCTTGAATTCTTGGATATATGACTTGTACGAATTCATGTTATAATCGATAAAAGTTTTTACATTTTGGATATGAGTAATATATATAGGTGTGTCTAGTTACACATACCTCAAAATAATTCTGGTTTGTAAAATAAATGACATGGAAATATAATGGAAAGTTGGAAAGAATGTAATTCTTGGATAAGGAGGGATGTACGCAAGAAATTACATACCTGGATGGAATGGTGTATGGTTAGTACACCAAATAATGTATGGTTTATATATGGGAAGACCCAAAATATTTTAGCCTACGTGATTCCCTTTGGGTTTAAGGTATTACCTATGCAAAACATGTATGTTTATATATGGGAAAATGATGAATTTGAGTAGATACTCGATTCCTGGATTAGGTTTGCTTGGGTATGTGAACATGGATGGATAGGTTTGTATGAAAATACGAGCCTATAGGATTTCCACAAGTGCATTTCGATCTCAAGGAAACTGAGCTAGTGTAGTTCCTGTGAAGTTTTGCATAAGTTTGGTCAGAGTGCAAGGTACTTGCACAGGGAATAGGGGCTTGCAGGGATGCTGTTAAGTTCAAGGGCTTGCAAGGATGTAAATTACGTTCAAATATGAACCTTGGAATGGGAATTTGAATTGAAATTAGAATTATAGGTAGTCATAGGACTATAAAATATAGCAGAAAAGGATAAGAGGTAATCTTGTTCCTTTATATTTTAAGTCATTTTATTGAATATGGTATGTTTACATGCGTAGAGTAAATTTAACAAGGTGATTAATCACTATAGAAGCTTATAATTGATTTAAAAATGTGATAGAAAAATCTTTTAGATAATTTTAAATAAGTCTTTGCAAGTAATGGTGAGTAAGCAAGCTTAGATTTAGTGTTATGTGTTAGAATCATATTGTAGCTTCAGCTGGAGGTATTTTCCTGATGAGGTACGTCAAATATAAGGCTCAGAGTATGAAACTATTTTTGACTTGGCATCTTTTTAAAATAGGTTTAGTATATAACCGGTCTGCACAAAATAAAAAACTTTGAATGCACTTAGTTGGCTTTATTAAGTCATATGTATGCTCTTAATAGAATTATGGTAGGTACTACTATGTGAAGAATCAGAATATTAACAGCAGTCATACCTAGCTTAAAAAACATGTGTAACTGGTAAAAATATTTTTATTAAGAGAATACATTCAGTGTTTAAAATCAAGGATAAAATTATGGGCTAGCATTAACATGTTACTAATAGCAGGAATTGCATAGTATAAGTCTTAGAGAGGTCGCAGGTGTGCACCCGTACCTTAAAGTGAAAGACTTGTTCTTTACGACCACATAAATTCAAAGAAATGATCAAATGATAAAAAATAGGACAGTGATGGGTTGGTAAAAGACCTTTAAGTATAGATATTTAAGCGTAACTAATTATAGGTTTAGATTCTTATAAGGAAGTTATGACTTTAGAAAAATGTTAACCCTTGTAAGCATGTGAAAACCTACATGTGTTTTCGTGTTTAAAAAAGAGCGTAAAAATATATCAAGTATGTTGATTGTGACGGCCTCAACCCCGAGATCAGGAATTGACGTCATCAACAGCAACCATAAGATAAACAATTCAATAATAGAATATAACTACGACCCCTTTACCAAGATCTTTTCCAGGTTTAAGTATAATTTAGGTTACAACTAATTACAACACCAACTTACACAAGCCATTCTGGCACCACTAACTTAATACAACAACTCAATAGACCATCTTTGGTCCAACACAACTACCTCAGAGGAGCCTGACATAGAAGGAACTAGAACTCTGCCCTGACTATCATGAAAGAAACTCATACGCATCTGCAATACAAATATAAAACAGTCTGCAAGGGTGAGCAATTAATTGCTCAGCAATACCTCAATGTGAATAATAAGTAGAACAATTTATGATAAAACAGTGATAGGAACAAAAATTATAGCTCGTGTACAAAAGCAAAGTAAATATTCATAAACTGGATATTCAAAACTAGCATGCTTCGAAAAACAACAATATCAGTCGTGTGCTGTGTATAATTACCAGAATCAAAGCTTAGCATGCTATTTCATTTTCAAATCATCTGTCTCATCAGGTTGATTTGTTAATCAATTTCAAAACTGAATCAATCAAATATATTGGATGTTCAACGGGTGAAGATAGTTGATCAGTCTACCCTCACCGGACAGCGACTAACGGCCATCCAGAATAAAGAATGTGTTCCGGAACTTGGGAAAAGACAAGCTAGGTCTTTCCCCAATGCTGGACTAATCGGTTAAACAGAATGCCCAACCCAATTAGCCACTTACGCCAACTCAATTCCAATAGATCAACTGAATTCCCTTTTTGCCTCTTTTTAAAGTTCCACGACATAAGTGGATCAAAATATTCTCTTTATACAGTTTCCAAAATCATTATCACCTATCTCTTTTTAAAATTATTCTATCACATCACACTATTCAAAACTTCTTTTCATTTGAATCACGCTTACAGATAGGTGCTTTCAGAAGTTACTTTTCCCCAAAAATATTTTAAAAACAACATTTTCAAATACAGGGGATAAGTAACTTAAAACGTTTATGTTCCATTACGAGAATAAAATATTAGCTATTCACTTATACTGAACCATAAAAAAATGGCCAGGGGTACTTGCCTTGCAGAGCTTTACGACTATCACTGACTGATTTTTGATAGACTCGGACGTTCGGGCTTTATCACTTAGTTAGAAGACTATCCTGGATCAGACCTCAATGCTCAGAACCTTCGCTTGGAACCTCACTGCGCTTGTCGACTGATCACTAGGTTATCCTAGCTCGATATCAATTCTTGAGTCCTTCGACTAGAACCTACAGAGCCGAAATACCCTACGTTAGACGTCTAGGTGTGCTTGACATATCCTCAATACCAATCCTACCCAAACGATAACAATCCCGACTCATACTTATATGTACTATTATAATACAATAACACACCCAACAGTCAGGGTTCACATTCTCGAGAAATCGGTTTGGTGTTCGTTTTCAGAAAATACGTATACTCATCATTTTACGAAATTAGGGTTACTGGATTTTGACAGAACATTCACCACAACATACAATTAGGTTTCACACAAAATATATGTATATACTTATTTATACTCGTTCGACGTTCCGATAATTACAGGGTATGTCCCACATTTTCGAATTTAATTTCCAAAAATTCGGGCAGCACCTCCTCTTTTTATCGGCCTACCCGTCGAATAACTCGACATCAACAATCACAACAAGTCCCAACCTCATCACAATGTCAATTCCACAATCTCATAACTATTTTCGCACAATTCCCAAAATACAATTTATTTTCTAAAACATTTTATTTATTTATACAATTTAAGACTCAGAACAACGTCATCACCGTCCACCACCCGCTCGTAACCAGTCATCGCGGTACGGCGGCAAAATTTTCGGGGTACCCGATAATTTGGATTCCAACCAAAAGTTTCGTCGATTAATTACTGAAATTTTTCCCGTATAAATTCATTTTTATCACGAATATTACTCAAAATTCCCTACACTACAGAAATTACAATTAAAATTCTGCACAGTCCAAATCACAGCACACAAGCGGGAATAATCTCAAAATTTCATAAATATCCCGAAGTTTATAAAAACATCAATTTCATAATTTTAAAAACAATTTTTAAGGCGAACTTTATACCCGCTTTTAACAAATAACGAAACGACGCGCGGGTGAAACGAATCCCGAAAATTTCTAAAATAATTTTAAAATTCTCAGAATAATACGAACTTAATAAAATAGAAGTTCCATAATTTTTGAAGAATTCGGGAATTAAATACAGATTTTACGTATAAATACAATCAGAAAATCACTCGGGGCTGAATAATTAATGAAATATTGATTTCAAAATTTTATAAAATCCTATAAATATATTTATTGTAATTATAAAACCAAAAAAACAATTTTAGATATATTCCAAATATTTATGCAAATAAATTTGCATTAAATTCATTTTTAAAAAGTGAAAACAAAACAACACAACTCCATAATTAATTACACGAACAACCCGGTACCCCATAAATCACACATACATAATAATAAAATAACACTGAGCTAACAAAAGCTATACATATATATATATATATATATATATTTTATTTATTTAATAATTACATAATTACGCATTTAAATAATACAGAAATACACGAGTCGTTATATCCTTCCCCCTAGAAAAAATTATGTCCTCATAATCTGATCTAACTAAATAAGTGAGGATATTTGTCAAGCATATCTGACTCTAACTCTTAAATAGATCCTTTTGCTCAGGAATTCTTCCAAAACATACTCACTATAGGAATAAACTTATTTCTGAGGTCTCGCTTCCTATGATCCAGTATCTAGATTGGGTCATACACCTTGCTTTAATTAGATAAAGAATACCTTACCTTGCCACAAAGACCCAAAACACACTAGGAGTGTGCTGCCGCTATGGCAACAATGCTAACTCATATAAAACTTATTTACTCTTCCCTAAATCAATATTCCGTACTCATAATCTAATAAACTGATTCAGGATCTAACAATTCTTGTAACTTTTCAATCAATTTAAACTGAGAATGAATTTCATACCGAGGTTTCTTTTCATCTTCTATTATTCAAACTTCAACCCTCATTCTTTCCGATTCTTTTGTTAACTCCTCATGGATCTCAATTACATTTACTGGTCTTGCTGGAGTGATCGTTAATAGGAACTCATAATTCATACCTCGGAATCTTAACATACAACTGCTCCCTTTTCAACCTTCGTAGGGAAATTCTTGGGCGTTCTATATGGATTCCCTAAAGTATAAATAGTTGAGGATGTTATCAATAAATATAATTACACTTATATAAGTACCCCTATACACTTTGTTCAATGAACCTTTAAATGCGACTGGTGTATTTGTTAGTCTGAATAATAATGTATATACTTCATTCCAGACACCATCTTTAGTATGACCTCATGCTTACCTTTAACTGTCGGTTTGAATTGAATCATATAGATAATCAATCATATGCAGGGATTACTTATTTCTTTTCATCGACTTCTCCAACTTCTGATAATCAGCACATAACATCACACATCCATTCTTCTTTTCTATAAACCACATCAGTTCACAACACAGATTACACCTTGTCTTATTAGTTCTTCATCTCACAACCCTGAAGTTTCCCTTAATCGATTACTTGATTCCTATTGGGTCATCCGATATGGGCTTTTGACACCAGCCCGACTCTGTACAATAACTAATGAGAGATTATATCTTATACTCCAAGGTTATTCTGGTAAGTCATTCGATAAAACCTTTGGGACTTCACTTATTATCTGGATTTCTTCCAACTTGGGTACTTCCTTCTTAATATTCTTCTTCTTCTAGTAAATAATCATTGCCCCGGTTCCTTATCAGGGTCTTGAGCAGCTGAACTCTTAATCACGTTACAATTCTTAGCCTTGGCTGTACTGGACGTCAAACCTTTCGATGCACTACCTCCCATGTTATTTCGGGAAACACTTCTACAGTTCTTGGCAACATGCCCCACCTTGCCACAGTTGTAACAGACGACTCCTGGATTTTCCACCTTACATTCTGACACATAATGCCCCTTCTAACTACACCTAAAATATTGAGTATTTGCCTTACACCTTCCACCATGCCTCTTACCACATTGCTTACATTCCAATATAGGTGTTAGGGCGAAATCATGCACTAATATTCACGCAAGTATACGCGTTCGCAAGTAATATAGAATACTTTCTAGTTCGTTCCCTCAGAGACTCAGACTAATTTATTGTCTAATTAAACTCACTCACCAATGTATGATTACTTCTCAATGTTAAGCTAATAACACTTAAAATTGTTGATTAAATATTAAATATAATTAACTACTTAATTAACCACTTAACTAACACTTCAATTTATCAATAATAAAACACTCATGAGATCACAACTTCATTATTACTTCCTTCTATAGCCATAGTTATTACCTTTAGCATGTGACAGTGATGATATTAATCGAATAACACGAAACTGATAAAAGCCAACTTTCATTGTACTAATACCATTCTACCAAACATCCACAATTAAGATAGAAGTTGAATAGTCATCAATTATGTTGAGTTCCTATATGTCTACAGAAATTGACAACACAATGATTTAAGCACAAGTTATTCCTTTTGATTACATAAGGCAAATAAAACTGTTAGAGTTACCCACTAATCATGCACAACGTACATGAACCTATGCTAGCATGGCAAGTTCTAAATCTCAAGATCCACCATCGCTTCACAAGAGATTAACACCCTATCTTATATGTTCGCGACGCACATAAGATGAATATGCACAACCAATACTAGATATCATGCAATCATCACATACTAAAGTATTAAACAATTAACTAAAGAATTCCATAATAAATCCGTTGTAACCCCATGATCACGATTAGCCCATAATAGAACTTATCGCCATCATGGGTTCATATGAAATCATGATAACAAACACAAGAAAATAAGAACTAAACTGATTATATTAAAACAGAGTACGTCACAAGAGTAAATAAGTCAAAGCAAGAAAACTAGCATCCAACGTTACAACGAAACAAGAATCACAAGAATATATGCTTCCTCTTCGTTGCGGTGTGCTAAATCGGTCTTCTTCCTTATCTCCTTCGCTTCTTGCAAAACACAATCTAAAACATAATCTCCTCTTAATACTCTGTGAAAAACGTCTCAAATCTACTTATATAATAGTCCCATAAAACTCAGATTACATAGAAGTTGGAAGCCAAACAGAAGTAGAAGTCTAAAATAATTCAGCTTTTTCCCCGACCCTGCGCGGCTGCTCAGCATTTCTGCGCGGGCGCGCAAGGCTGCTGCGCGGCCGCTCAGCATTGCTGCGCGGGCGCGCAGGACCCTACTGGAAAAATTCCAGGTTTGCTCCGTTTCTTCGCCGTAATCTGCCCGTTCTTTTCCTCTCGCAATGGTGAACACATGCCAAGGCTTATTCTTGATGATTCCTCCTCCGAAATGTAACTAATACCCTGAAATGCATAAACACTAGAAAAACACATCAAATACACAAAATACTTGATTTCAAGACACCAATTTAAGCCATTTTAAGACGTTCTAAGTGGTATAAAATGCCACTTATCACACCCCCAAACTTAAATCGATGCTTGTCCTCAAGCGTCACAGACTCAAAAACAAATAAAAATATGCATGAATGCAATCTATATGAAAATGCAACGATCCCCCTTACTACAATTATCCAACCAAATTGTCACGTCTCAACGAATGCAGTTAGACACTAAAGATCAATAAACTCAGGCAAACGGACATACCGCCAGAAACGTGGTGTGTGCAAATGCTTAACAGATATGCTTTGGAACTAGACCAATTACTATGACTAGACTATCCTCAAGACAATCCTACGATTATACAAAGAATAAAAATTCTAGGCACAAAGTGATATACAACACTACAAGAACTTTGGAGCTTACTACGGAATCGTGCTTTTTATTTACAACTCAAATGCTTATTTGACCGTGCAATGAGTGAGGTCCACAAAAGACTTATACAATGGTATCCATGTAACGAGCGTTAGGTTAGCGGATCCCAGACTCTAAAAGCCTTAGGTCACTAGGCACAAAGTCCCCTAAGAACTTAATAACTCGAATACCAAAGAGCCCACTCTTGATCAATTATGCAATTTTTTTTTTTTTTTCTGAGCAAGTGCGTTTCGCTCCATCTTGCTCAACCCTAGACTACTCGCATAACATGCGAGCCGGCTACTAGCCATTTGACGCCTAGCCACAACTAGCAACAAATTCCATTTTTACTCCATTTTTTTTTCTTTTTCATGCCTTTACCACTAAGAACCTATTATCAAATTCTAAGCATAATAAATAGATTATCCTCGAAAATAATCAGATCATAACAACAATCTAGTCCTTAAGCATTCTCTAAGACTTAGTGACAATACAAGTGCTTCTAGCATGCATATCAACCTACACAACTTAATATCACTTTAATGTTATCACTACACTCGCATCAATATCACAATTCAGTCGATAAATCATTGCAAAAGGGATCATGGTATATGCATGAGCTATATGATTTGACAAACAACTAAAGCTATATAAAAAAAACTATATGGCAAAAATTATGCAACTATATGAACTAACTATCATGAATATGCAGCTATATGACACACACAAAATATTCCTTAACTACCACCCCCAAACTTAAAATCTTCACTGTCCCCAGTGAAGGTAGTCAGAAAGGAACACAGGGTATACCTACTCGGAGTCATCATCATCATCACCCTCAGTGGATGTAGTATCAGGCGGCGGGTATGCAGAGTCCTCACCAAAAACTGGCCACTGGATATCAGCTCCAAGGCCTCGAAAAGCAGTCCCTAACGCAAGGGTGAGCTCCTGAGCAAACCTGCTCTGCGTCTCATACATGGCATCCATCCACCGTGAAAGCCTCCTATACTGGGCATCACCCATCCCAGCACCCTCCTGAGCTCTCGAAGAACCAGCCTCACCACGCCCTGGCCTAGCCATAGTAGCACCTCGTGCTGGACGCCCTCCTGGAAGACGATACCCCAGCCCATGCTCCTCAGGCTCACCACCGGTCCACTCCTGCATCCCATTCAGAGTGCCAGACTCTATCGGAGCTGCTGGCAACTGCAACTGCTCATGAGCCGGCCAGTTCACTCCTACTGCTCGGCATAGCTTCGTAACCGTGGATGCATAAGGGATGTTCATATGCTTTGCTCCCCTCAAAAACTTCAGAATTCCTTGGTAGATAAACTCACCAAGGTCCACATAGTATTCCTCATTCAGAATTCCCCACAACAACTGTGCTCTCTCAACTGTGACCTCGTGTGCATGTGAAGAAGGCAAAATATTAGCACATATAAATGCATTCTATGCACGGGCATACCTGTTCATGGCGATCGCCGGAAAGTGACGATACTCATTATTGGCTGGACTGCGGTTCCAAACTGTGCCCGGTCGACAGAGAGTCGCACAAATCAAATCCAAGTCAAAATCCTCAGCAGTCTTTTCATTCCAGTTCTCCTCCTCGGGCTTCCTCTCTCGCTGTCCAATCATACAGCGAATCGCCACAGGATGATAATCAACCGTCAGCCCACGAACTACAGAAAACCCATTCTTTTCAGCCTTCACGTTCGCATAGAACTCGTGAACAACACTCATCGGTACTGCTTCGGGTGACTCATAAAAAGCTATCCACCCCTTCTCTGCAATCATGGGCAACAACTCACCATCCCTCCCTGATGGTAAAAACCCCCTCTCCTTCAGAATCAGCTTCCCCAACAGCCTAGTGTACTCCTCCTCCGCAGCTCTGTCAGTTAACCGAGGCCTTGCAGCAGTACCCCTTGATGAATCAGCAGTAGGAACTGTGCTGCTGCTGTCAATAGTGCATGCTCTCTTGGGTGCCATTGATTTGTGAATAAAAGTGTTTAACAACTGATTTTTTTGATGTTTATGAGAGGGTTTAAGTGTAGGAAGTTGTGGGAGATATGTAGGATAGGTGTATGTATATATAGGGTGTGAAGTAGGTTAAATTAGATTAGGAGTGGGGTTGAGGGATAAAATCATGGGGTAATGGGAAAAGAATTCGTGGGTTTATGGGCTGTAATGGGTTTTTGTGTTTTTTTTTTTTTTTTCTGAACTGTAAAAAATTTTCTGGAACTCGACCCCTGCGCGGCCGCTCAGCATTTCTGCGCGGGCGCGCAGAAAGCTGCGCGGCCGCTCAGCATAGCTGCGCGGGCGCGCAGAGGGTCTCTGGAAATTTTTTTTTTCAGCCCCTGTTTTCTGATTTTTGTGTGTTTTTGGATAGGTTATTAACTTCTAAGGGTTCCTGTAACAACAATTCATGGGTTGCCTCCCACGCAGCGCTTTCTTTTTCGTCATTAGCTTGACGTTCCGTACCTTTCTCAAGTAGTCAACAAAATGGCACTAACCACCTCTCGGTTTGCCATGTCCCCATAGTAGTGCTTCAACCGCTGACCGTTAACCTTGAATGCTTGGTCCGAATCATTCTCAAAAATTTCCACCGCTCCATGTGGAAACACAGTTTTGACAATAAAAGGTCCAGACCACCTTGATTTCAACTTCCCAGGAAAAAGTCGGAGCCGAGAGTTGAATAACAGAACTTGTTGCCCTGGCACAAATAACTTAGGATGTAGCTTCCTATCGTGCCACCTCTTCACCTTTTCCTTATACATTTTGTTATTCTCGTACGCTTGAAGTCGAAATTCATCAAGTTCATTAAGCTGAAGCATTCTTTTCTTACCAGCTGCATCTAAATCCAGGTTCAATATCTTCAATGCCCAGTAGGCCTTATGCTCAAGCTCCGCCGGTAGATGACATCCCTTACCGTACACCAACTGAAATGGTGACATCCCAAGAGGAGTTTTGTATGCTGTTCTGTAAGCCCAAACAGCTTCATCGAGCTTTAAAGACCAATCCTTCCTTGACGGACAAACAACCTTCTCTAGAATGCGCTTTATCTCTCTGTTAGACACTTCCGCTTGACCATTTGTTTGCGGATGATAGGCAGTAGCTACTCGATGATTCACATTATAACGCTGCATCATAGAAGTGAACTTACGGTTGCAAAAATGCGATCCTTCATCACTTATGATTACCCGAGGTGTTCCAAACCTTGTGAAAATTTGCTTATGAAGAAAATTTAGCACTGCCTTTGCATCATTTGTCGGTAAAGCTTTAACTTCGACCCATTTTGAGACATAATCGACTGCCAGCAAGATGTACTGATTATTGCAAGATGAGATAAAAGGCCCCATGAAATCGATTCCCCATACATCAAAGACCTCGACTTCAAGCATCATATTTAATGGCATTTCATCCTTCCTTGACAAATTCCCCACTCTTTGGCAACGATCACACCTTAAAACAAACTGATGAGCATCCTTGAACAAGGTGGGCCAGAAAAAACCTGCTTGCAGAATACGAGCTGCCGTCTTCTCACCTCCATAGTGTCCACCATAAACCGTGGAATGGCAGTCTCGTAATATCCCCTCCGTCTCACAGAACGGGATACATCTCCTGATGATCTGGTCAGCTCCCTGTCTAAACAAATATGGTTCATCCCACATATACCACTTCACCTCATGCAGAAACTTCTTCTTTTGCACGGATGTCAAATTAGGAGGCATTATATTGCTGACAAGATAGTTTACAATATCTGCAAACCATGGTTCTTCCTCCTGAATTGCAAACAACTGCTCATCCGGAAAAGATTCATTGATTAACGTCCTATCTTGTGAAGTAGAATCGGGATTCTCCAACCTAGAGAGATGGTCAGCTACTTGATTCTCGGTACCTTTTCTATCTTTGATCTCTAACTCAAATTCTTGAAGTAAAAGCACCCAACGAATGAGTCTCGGCTTCGAATCCTTCTTAGAAACCAGATAGCAAATAGCTGCATGATCAGTGAATACTGTTACTTTCGTACCAAGCAGATAAGATCGAAATTTCTCAAAGCCAAAGACTATAGCTAAAAGCTCCTTCTCAGTAGTGGTGTAGTTCAATTGGGCCCCATTTAAAGTCTTACTCGCATAGTAGACCACATGGAAGAGATTTTTCTTGCGCTGTCCCAGAACTGCACCTACCGCATAGTCACTCGCATCACACATCATCTCAAACGGTTCTGTCCAATCTGGTGCTGTAATAACTGGTGCCGTGATTAAACTCTCCTTGAGAGTCTCGAATGCTGCCAAACATTCATCATCAAATTTGAAAGGCACATCTTTCTCAAGTAAATTGCACAACGGCTTAGATATCTTTGAAAAGTCCTTGATGAATCGCCGATAAAAACCCGCATGACCGAGAAAACTACGGATTCCTTTCACCGAATTAGGTGGGGGAAGATTTTCAATGACTCCCACCTTGGCCTTGTCCACCTCCAGACCTTTGCTAGAGACCTTATGCGCCAAAAACTTGTTAGGGCGAAATCACGCACCATAAAATGACATTTCTCCCAATTAAGCACCAAATTAGTTTCCACGCATCTTTTGAGTACGGCGCGTAGATTATTCAAACATTCATCATAT